>NC_133209.1:7137107-7174607 GCF_958299795.1 Porites lutea
TCATTCGGGCAAGCTGTAGCTAGCACGTACGAGCCCCAAAGTGAATTCAACTAGCCCGAAAAATTTGACGAGCAGGACTGATTACAGTTCTTCTGTAATTTGAATTTTCCCCAAAAAGTCATTTGCCCATCGAGCAAGTTAAGAACAGAATTCACTGACTAGCCCCTGGATAGCAAAATCCACTAGTCCAGCTGTACGCTGTAACGCTTCCATAGATTTTGCTTAAACTTCAAAAACATTGAGGCAGCTTTTGGAGGAACAAGCACCCTTTAACGATATGGATTTTTTGAAACCTCCAGGTGCTGAGAAATGCGACTGCAAGTAAACACACGGAGTAGGCAATGATGTCATTACGTTGTAAAGACACCTCTGATGTCAACAAAACAAAACAACATCTTGTCTGATGAAGCTCTAAAAATCGTTTTCCTATATCCTTGTTGACGGCGACGTTTTTAATGCTGTAAGGGGGGCGTATTGGCCCTAAAAAAAATCCAGTGGAGCCACCTAACATGGCAATTTTAAGATTCCTGGAAAAAAAAACCTAGCTTTGGTATTATGGACCCTTTGTAGTTTATATAAAAAGTAGGCTGTAGAATATTATTATTAACTCGAGCCAGACACACGCTTAACCTCCGCTGTGCCAATTCATGCCACCATAGCACAAACCTGAACTCCATCGGGCCTTGTCCATTGAGCTTCGCAGACATATCTAGCATAAGGGGCCACATCTAGAGCTTTGGTCACAGAAACATCTTGTTTTTGGATCACTGGAATTCCTTTCGCTCTACAAGTCTCAAGAACGTCGCTACGTTTGTATTTCTAAAATGCAACGGTATCTAAAACTTAACAGTTACAGCTGTACATCAAAACAAGGCTGATGATTCATACACTTAGAATTACATGTACATTAACCACTCAAATGAAGAATCAAATGAAGAATGATCCTCGCAGTTGTGAAAGCAATTTATACAATTGCGAAAGAAGCCCGAAAAAAAATCATGACTTAAACGGGATTTTATTGTAGGTTCGATTATAACGCGTACGATAACAACGAACGTGCTTTTAATACAACCGTGAGCTACCGAGAGTGCGAGTGACAAGATTTCTTATATGAATAAATTTACACACGTGATGGCCTGGAACTACAGTGGAAAACCGTAGACCAGTCAATAATACTACAGATTAAACTCCGTGACCTCGCGATACCAGTGCAACGCTCTAACCAACTAAGCTACGAAGCCACTAATGTTGGGAGCTGGTCAATTGTGTGTTCATATATTCCCGTGAAAGAGATGAATGTGAGACACACAGATATGGCATGCATCGTATACACCCTACAAAGTCTTAGCCTAGTTACAGGAAAAGCAAGAAAGATGTTGGTTAAAACAAACAATAAACAAAATTAATACTATACAGTCTAATCATTTACCCGAGCAAGTTGATAAAAGTTGAATTGCCTGTTATTGAGTTTTTCTTTTAAGTCAGCCAGCTCAGTAGATGTTATAATAGGACTTTGGTCTTCTGATCCAATACTGTAATTCTCTAACGCGTTTAAACTGTTGATTCCTAGACCAAAGCAAAGGGTATTGAAATAGTGCTCTTTTTCAACTTCAGCCACTGCCAAGTACAATTTGTCCAGATCTGTCAACGCACCAACCTTCTGAAAAAGAAAAAAATGTACAAAGAAACAAAACCACAAACAAAATTGAACCAACATTGTTGTCATTATTGATATTATTATTATAACTATTATTATTTCATTTTTTTATTTATTTATTCTTTTACTGGTTTTATCAAAATTTGCACTGTTAGATCCACTGTGTCGACAAACGTTCCCGTCCACAATGAACGTCTTGTTTACAATAACATTATTTTCATGTGGCCTGTTTAATAAAGGTTATGTTGGTTTACATACTGATGGTACCAATTGTATTAAGTAACGAAACATTAATTTCCCTCCTCTTCAACCAGCCAGCATGTTACCAACAACCAATGATTTGGTTCCAGATGATCTTATACATGTGGCAAGACTCTTAGCATCTAAGGGGGGATTACAGTTAAACGCCTTGTTTGTATTGTACACGAGCACTTTTCCTTGAAAATCTCCTCAAAATGTTATTCGATTTTAAAATAAATAACTCATCCTGAAGTTCTTGGAAAAATGAATTTTTGAGAATTTTCTGGTGATTATTAGAATATTTGTAATCAATAAAAGTTTGAAGAGCAAATTCTAAAAATTATGGAAACATGAGAAAATGTTGGATTTAAGGGTAGTACAAATACCAGACAATCCACCACAAAAAGGTCGCCCTGAGCCAATTAGTGGATAGCTAACTGGTTTACCTGTATACCCTCTTCTATCCTTCTTTCTTTCATTCTCAATTCAACCCCAATTAATTATATCCCACCTTTAAAAAGTGTAACAACAAGTTGACTTTTTATTTTTTAAAATGCATTTTTTAAGAATTACCAATGAACATTATAATGTGGTGGTTGTTTGGTTCAACCAGCTTCATTTCCACCTACTTTCCATTTTCATTTTCCTCATCCACTTTGTTTAGAGCTTTACCACTTTGGGAATTTGACTGTTTAGCCAGCAGTCTCTCTTCACTTTTTCTTATCAGCGAATTTGGCTGTTTATTGGTTGGTGACGCTGGTGTAGTAGCAGGATTGTGTTCTAATCTACTTAATACCTGAACCAGTTCAGTCTTAGGTTGACTGACCAGAACTCAGTAACATGTTCTGCTTCAGTTAAGGCTTCCCTTCAGCTTTTTGAGTCTAAAGAAGACACTGATTGTGAATCAACAACGTCTAAATGTGATCTGTGTGTTGCATTTAAAAAAAAAAGCCAAAACAAGTGAGATTGTCTTATTTTTTAAGCCCAATTCATGCTAAAAGCTTTAATTTTTAGTCATTTTATTTTAATGACAAAGGCGAAGTCCAAGACAATAAAAATGCAAAGAAAAAAAAAACAATATCCGAAAATTTTGACTGAACAAGCTTGGTAAATAAAGGATTTATTAATATATGACCACGAAGAGAACTTTTCCTTGTGAAACCAACACAGGGAATCCCAAGCGGATAAGATGGGCCCACGATGCCTGCTCCTGAGTAGCCAATCAGAACACAGGATTCTCATTATCTTGCACATTCATGGATAAACCCATTTAATAAACACTAAATGACCGTGAAGAGAAGTTAATTACTATAAATAAGTAATACCTGCTCCGCATTGGCCTTGGAAGCAGCTTGATACTCCTCATGCTCAAATTCAGGTTTACTAGATTTACTAAGTTTTAGTCTTGGCTTCACTGCCTCATTCTCTCTAGAAAAGGTGCCTGGGGCTGACATTCTTTTCCTTCCTTCCTTTCTTCCTTTTTTGGATAGCTACATGTACAAGTCACCTTCAGAGAAAAAAGTAATAAAAATAAACAAAGCACTATGTCACAGTATTAACAACATCCCCTAAACTTTTTGGGCCAGTTATTTAAACAGAGTTTAGCCCATGTTTAACAAAACCAGGTTCTAAGCCATTTCCAGTTTATTTAACGCTTTTATATCTAAACACCATTTATCGTGAATAATAATTATTTCACTATCAAAAGCATATAGTGTAGACAGGAAAAGCACCTATTTTCCTACGTTAAACTCGCTAGGAAAGAGATCTGGAGATCCAATGATTTCTTAAACTGCGGCCTATGTAACACTTCATTAAATTAACCAACCCTTCAAGTTTAAACTTACCTCCTTTATCAACTCTAGCCATTCTTAATCCTCTTTACATATCTATACATACAGTATGCGTATGTATGTATGTAAATTTTTATTTATACGCAGAATATCATCGGTTAAGCTTAAGTTAAAAACTAAAACTAATTACAACTGCTTTACATGATTGCAGTGTGGGAATCCGATATAATTCAGCTACTTTTGAAACAATTATTTGTTGATGACCTTCACATGTGTCACTCAACTTACAGTCCATAAACAGTGCCAGCTTGCAGTTTGCAGTCTCCAGTCTGCAAATGTTAATGTCATTCACTGTCTACTGAGCTACTTCTAAGAAATTACATGGCTTAAGTTGATCATAATAACTGAAGCTCTGTTCAAAACTAAAAGACTTGTCACCTTAATAAAAGAAGCATTTTCAAGAACTTTCTCCTGGCAAAACAATTAATCACAAATGCAAAAATGTTGCCAAGTCAAGTAAAATCAACAGGTCAATTTACAGTTGTGTGCTCAGTGAGCTATCTTTTGAATAGAAGCAAGGCTGCAACTGACCACGTTTACGCATCATACTATTTTCATGCTTTTTTATAATGAACATGTATCATGGCAGGGGTATTATATTTTGCAGAACGCTGAACCCTGAATGCCGAATGCCGAATGCCGAATAACTCTGAGTTTAGGACACTGACTAGATATATAGTATTAGGGTTAGGACACTGACTAGATATATAGTGTCTATTCTTGGCTTGCACGTGACGTCACAGATGTTTCCATATTTGGGTATCCGCCATGTTGGTGTTCCACCGCGGGTGAAATTTACATATGTTTATATGCCATCGCTGTGCAATTACTCGAAATTACAATGGATTCTGCGGAAAAGGGACATGTTCCTTCAATCGATGAGCTTTGCAGTAAAATTCCAATATTATCTGAGTATTGCAGAAAACTAGACGACCACGTAAAACGAAGATATCTAGAAAAAATTGCCGAGGTTGGAGTGGATCCGGTCACTATTCCCGATGAACAGTTCAACTCTGAGTGCCTTCCTCCGATCGAAGCGACGGATTTGCTAAGCTACCTGGTTCTGGAAACGAGTTTTTACACCAAACAGCAGTTTAAGACATACAAGAGTTTGGAGGCCTACAACTTCATGGTCTCAGGATTCATTACGAGTATTCAAGGTTGCATTGTCTCCGGAAAGCACGTTGTCGCAGGAAAAGTGAGACATTCACAGCGAATGAATGACCCTCTGATCTCTGTTTGGGTGATAGCCGAGAAAGATGGAACAGTCAAATCAGCTCATTGCTTAGGATGCAAAGCAGGGCTTGCAGAATCATGCTCACACGTAGCAAGCGTGTTATTTTACATTGAGGCATGGACGAGAATTCGCGGTAAATTGTCCTGCACCGAAGTGAAATGTACGTGGTTATTACCCTCATTTGTAAAAGAAGTTCCTTATGCTAAAATGCGGTTCATAAATTTAACCTCTGCCAGAAAACTGAAAGCAGATTTGGATGAGAAAATTGAAAAATTAGGCGAAAACAGAGAAGCAACATCCTCTACAGGCAGTGGAAGAAAAGTGACCGTTCAAGTTCCCACGCAGACTGAAATGGACAACTTCTATGCAAATCTAAACAAATCGAGAATTAAACCGGTGGCTTTGAGCCTCATCGAGCCTTACTCTAGCCAGTTTGTGTCACAAAGTAGAAGTATCCCAACAATCCCAGACCTTTTTGACGACGAGAATTTAAAGCTGTCATATACTGACTTACTAAAGAAATGCTTTAGTGTAGAAATTTGTTTGTCAAGTGAAGAAATTTTGCAAATTGAGAGAGACACACAAAACCAGGCAAAGGGGTCAGCATTTTTTCGACATAGAGCGGGTCGTATTGGTGCATCAGTGAGTGGAGCAGTCTGCCGGACAAACCCAGCTCAGCCATCGCAAACACTGATTAAGTCAATCTGTTATCCAAATTTGTTTAAAGTTAACACAAAGGCAGTGATTTATGGGTGCAAACACGAAGCTGATGCGATTAAAGCCTATGAAGCAGAAATGATTAAGAGTCATGTTGACTTTAAACTCTCTCAGTGTGGGTTAGTTATCAACCGAGAGTATCCTTGGATTCATGCTACTCCAGACTTTCTGGTATCTTGCTCATGCTGTGGACTGGGATGTGGTGAAGTGAAATGTCCTTTATGTATTGACAGGTGTGACTTTGATAGTTATGTGTTGAAAAAGAATTCCTGTCTGGAAAAGGTAGCGGGCAAATTCCAGCTGAAGCGAAGCCACAACTACTTTTTTCAAGTCCAACAACAGCTTTTTACATTACCAGAAAGAAAGTACAATGACTTTGTTGTTTGCGCCTTTGACAGTTCCCATCGTGCTACAATTGTGAAAGAAAGAATTTACCCTGACCATGGTCACATGAATGCTGTTTTGCCAAAACTTACCACTTTCTGGAGAACATGTATTTTGCCTGAAATTTTAGGCAGATGGTACTCAAGAAAGTGCGATATGTCTGATGAGATGCCACAAGCAGGTGCTGGAATATGCTTTTGCAGAATGCCATCAGATGGAAACACTGTAAAATGTGGGAACCCTCAATGCCCATTTGTTGAATTTCATCTATCTTGTTTGGCAATTTCAACCCCACTTCCCAAGGGGTGGTATTGCCCACACTGCTGCAGGCTCCCACAGTTTAAGCGTTTGAGCAAAATGAAGAAAAATTTTTCAGAAATAATGGGCCGCGCTTTATCTCTTGACATTGTTTGTATTTGCCAAGCAGTGCCACAACAATCTGACAAATTACTTGAGTGCCACAGCAAAGATTGTCAAAGTGGAAAATTTTTTCACTTGACATGCCTCGGTTACAAGAAAATGCCGAACAACAGCAAGACCACCTGGAAATGCACCAACTGCAAGAAAAGCAATGCAAAGCCATTTCATGACAGTTCTGCAGTTCCAGTATCAACTGGTCAGGAAAACCCAGTTACAACTACCACTTGTTCTTCTCAATCCCATGATAGTGAACCTGAGTTCATTGAACTTGACATGTACAGTGCACGAGATTCTGACAGTGAAGGGGAAAGTGCTGATGACATTGAAATTACCATAGTTACAACTTGTGAATCTGAAAGATATCATTCACTTAGAAATCTTGATGAACAAGATTATCAGCTGATTATGTCCCCACATGGTTGGCTTGACGGTGCAATTATCCATAGTGCACAGGTACTTTTGCAGAAAATAAACCCTCTGATTGAAGGTTTTCAACGTCCTACGTTAGGTCCAGTGAGAAATTTTAGCGTAGTTTCTGGTGAATTTGTGCAGTTATTGCATACAGGACAAGATCACTGGGTGTGTGTCAGCTCAATAGGATGTCCCCCCGGAACAGTCAAACTTTTTGATAGTCTTTATCATGACATAATCTCACAAGAAGTCGAAGATCAGGTCAAAGACCTATTAGCAGACAGCTTTCAGAAACTAGAGTATGCCCCTTGCCAACAGCAAACAAATGGCAGTGATTGCGGGGTATTCGCCATTGCTTTTGCAACAAGTCTTGTTTTAGGATCTACACCACAAGACATGACTTATGACATTGCCAAAATGCGCCTACACTTAGTGACCTGTCTTAGAGCTGGTGCGATGACACAATTTCCATCTTTTTAAATATAGGTGATTTAATTATTAAAGCCCTGGCTTTTCACTGAGCACAAGGTTTTAGCATAAAAGGTTTATTGAGCTTCATGAAAACTACATGTATCACATTGTGACTTTTAATTAGGTTCTCAAGACAAAAACAAGCTAATCATATTTATAACAAATTCTTAATTTTGATTGGCTCGCTGTGCACCTTGCAACAGGCAAGAAAGCTTGTAACTGTGGTACAAGAAACCAGACCTTTAATTAGCACTATGAGTGGAAGCTGCTAAAACATCAAAATAATTCTTTTTGGATGATCATATCCTTAATTCTCATAAACTTTTTTCTAAATAAGAAAATATATTACAAGGAGAAAATTGATGCTGATCACTAATGAACCTTAGCAGCCCTTGAGGGGTGTAAATCTGAACATTTCACTTGAGTTCATTTTGTATAGTTGTTAAAAATTTCAACATCTTTTTTTACCAATAAACAACTGTACAGGAGAATCTTACATTTGTCTGTTGGTCCCATTTTAAATGTGCACTCTACCGTACCTATTAATTAGAACTGGCTGTTTTTTAATTGCACAATCTGTATGTATAATGCATTTAATGAACTGGTAACAAGAGGAACCTTAAGAGGGGACTCCAATCCTATGACAAATTGATGTCTTATTTTTTCCATACAATCTAAAATCAAATTTCTTTGGGAAACATGTCACCACATTTAAGTGTTCCAAACAATTATTGTTTGGATTATTGTTCAGATTAAGTAATGCTAGGTGGTAATCTTTTCAATTATTGAAAATATTATCACCTATCATTGCTTAAATATTTCCCACACACCACCATTTTTGCCCGGGCAATGTATCCACGTATATGAACACTATGTAATGCAATCAATTTTTAAAGTCAAACCATTTGAATTGAGAACTTTTAGCAGTGAACTATAATTTTATATCCATAACTATCCTATGTTAAAAGCAGTGGCTGTACATTCGCTTGTTTGTGTCATGACTTCAATTCATAATCAAAACATCTTTCCACAGCCACCCCCAAAATACTACCATAGAATATGGCTCTATAAAGAGATGGGGGTGCTGTTGGGAGGGGAAGGGCTTTTACATACATGTACAGCATTGAAAGCAGGGTTCCTATGGTGTATTCTCTCTGGGAATTCCCCAAAATACCTTAACGAGTATGTGCCGCCCAATGGGGTTGTGATTTTGCGCACCCATTTTAGAGATGTTTCCTAGATAAATGGGGTTTAGTATTTCGAACCTGCAGAAATTTCAAATTACCAGCAGCCAGAAAGGGATGTTAAAAAATTTTGAATGTTAATTCTCTCTAAAACAGGGTGCTTCTTTGGACACCTGGGTGGCACATACCCACAAAAACATACCTTAGTGCCCCCCCCCCACCCCACCCCCGTGTATTTTATGGACACAAAACTAATCAAATGGAACAATGGGGCCACACAGGTTGACAAGTCCAGAGCAAACTCTGATAATTCGGTCAATCATAGGTACTTGGACCTCTGGATTCCCATGAGGATTACATGTCAAAAGATCAACTGTCAAGGTATTCTCTAAAATAGTGTACTTTCTACGTAAAAGTCCAATCACTCGCTCAACGTGAATTCTGACATGTGCAATACCCCTTGTCTTTTCAACATCAATAGGGTCTAGTTGCTCTTTCCCTTTCGTAAACGCTGGAATCACAAGTTGTGCGTGCTTTAGGGCAACACCATCATGAATAGTGAACCCCCTGTCAGCCATAACTAAATCTCCAGGAAGCAACTTGTCAAGCAAGCCACAATTTTCAGTTAGGTGTTTGTCTGAGGTGCGTCCGCCCCAGGCTTCCGAGACAAATGAAATGCAACCTTGGGGGGTGATGCCAATAAGGACCTTCACTGTATTGTGATGCTTGTAAGAGCTGAATGTTTGTGCTCTGGCTAGGAGGTTTGTTGGTTTTACACAAAACACCTCAAAACAGTCAATGATGACAGTTGTCTTCGTACCAAAGGAAAACTTAAAACACTGAGGCATGGTCCTCCAAAGCTCTTCTCTCTCAGGCCACCTAATCAGTGGGGACAGCCGCACATCCATAATGAACAGCCAGTGTGCAAATGTCCTGGACACTGTTGACTGGGATACTCCAAATCTATAGGCCAAGTCTTGGTGTGGAACATTTAGTCTTAATTTCATGAGAACCATGATCATCTCTTGAAATAAAGAGAGGTACTGTGTTCGGCGTTTGACAAAAGGTGAAACATGAATAAAAGTGGCTTCCAGCACTTCGTATGTTGGCAGGCCTGTGTAGAATGACACTTTCGCGTTATCATCCCTAAAATAATTCTGATCGAAAGGCTTGCTCGTCGATGAATGGGTAAACAAGTAGTCAAACTCTTCTGTTTGAGTAGAAGCATCAGTGCGTGGACAGTCCTTAACAGAGAGAGATGCCACAGACCGATATAAATGATCAAAAGCCTCTGTTTGTGTAGAGCAGTCATGTGTTACTTGCTTGTCCGGTTGCAAGTCTACTGTCTCCTCTTGAACTTGCTCTGCCTCTGAAGTATTCAAGCTTTCAATCTCAACAATCTCAGAAGCAAAGTCGGCAAGGGGGACTCCAGGCTCGTTTAATTTCTGTAGCTTCAGTAAACGTTCTTGTTCTTGCAATTCCGCCTGTCGTTTTCGCCTTTCCTTCGACCTCTCCGCTCGAGCTTCTTGGGCTTCATTTTGCTCCCTTCGCTTCACCGATTTGCTATGGCCTAAATTAAGAGTAGGAACCCAGTCGATATTGTGTCGATCCCACAAAGGAGCTGCGGTTCCGGAATGAAAATGTTGATCACAAACCCTATCGTTATTTAAGATTTTCTCTGTGAGATCATCGCGGCTTATTGCTGAGATCCATCGTCGTCTTCGCTCAATGCTTAGTTCTTCAACTTCTGGGCCCTGATTCGTCACAACTGCTGGAACTCGACACAAGCGGATTCCCCTAGCTCCACCGCTTTTTCTAGAACACCCCACAATCAGGCACATTGGCATTTTGAGGAGGCGAAACTGGAAAAAATCGCGACTTAATATACGTGTTGGTGACTAGCACCCGTCCGCCATATTGGTATTTGGAACACCAACATGGCGGACGGAAATAGCAAGTTGTACCGGAAGTCACGTGAGTGCAAGCCAAGAATAGAGTACTATAAAGTGCAACTGTGTGATGTCATAAAAATGAAATAATTTTCTGAAATCATGGGATTTGTCAGGAATATTCTGAAAGAACAATGTCCAAGAGGCCTACTTGCCAAACATGAACATTTCGGGGCAAATTGTCTCTGAGATTGTAGCCCAGTTATGCTTAGAAAACTCCATACAAACCCTACTTAACTTTTTTGGATCAACCCAAAGACAATTTAGAAGGGTTTGTATGGAGTTTTCTGAGTATAACCGGCTAATATCTCAGAGACAATTTGTCCCGAAATGCTCATTTTTGGTAAGTAGGCCTCTTGGACATTGTTCTTTCAGATCCTGACAAATCCCATAATTTTAGAAACTTCATTTTTATGACGTCATCACTTTAAAATAGTACTCTATAAACACAGGGAAAATTGACTTGAAACAAGGTATCACAAAGTATCACAAGGTATCACAAAGTATCACAAAGTATCACAAGGTATCACAAGGTATCACAAAGTATCACAAGGTATCACAAAGTATCACAAGGTATCACAAAGTATCACAAGGTATCACAAAGTATCACAAAGTATCACAAGGTATCACAAGGTATCACAAAGTATCACAAGGTATCACAAAGTATCACAAAGTATCACAAGGTATCACAAAGTATCACAAGGTATCACAAAGTATCACAAAGTATCACAAGGTATCACAAAGTATCACAAAGTATCACAAAGTATCACAAGGTATCACAAAGTATCACAAGGTATCACAAGGTATCACAAGGTATCACAAGGTATCACAAAGTATCACAAGGTATCACAAAGTATCACAAAGTATCACAAAGTATCACAAGGTATCACAAGGTATCACAAAGTATCACAAAGTATCACAAAGTATCACAAAGTATCACAAAGTATCACAAAGTATCACAAGGTATCACAAAGTATCACAAAGTATCACAAGGTATCACAAAGTATCAAAAAGTATCACAAGGTATCACAAAGTATCACAAGGTATCACAAAGTATCACAAGGTATCACAAGGTATCACAAGGTATCACAAGGTATCACAAGGTATCACAAGGTATCACAAAGTATCACAAGGTATCACAAAGTATCACAAGGTATCACAAAGTATCACAAGGTATCACAAGGTATCACAAAGTATCACAAGGTATCACAAGGTATCACAAAGTATCACAAAGTATCACAAGGTATCACAAAGTATCACAAGGTATCACAAAGTATCACAAAGTATCACAAGGTATCACAAAGTATCACAAGGTATCACAAAGTATCACAAAGTATCACAAGGTATCACAAGGTATCACAAAGTATCACAAGGTATCACAAAGTATCACAAAGTATCACAAGGTATCACAAGGTATCACAAAGTATCACAAGGTATCACAAAGTATCACAAGGTATCACAAAGTATCACAAGGTATCACAAGGTATCACAAAGTATCACAAGGTATCACAAAGTATCACAAAGTATCACAAGGTATCACAAAGTATCACAAGGTATCACAAAGTATCACAAAGTTTCACAAGGTATCACAAAGTATCACAAAGTATCACAAAGTATCACAAGGTATCACAAAGTATCACAAGGTATCACAAGGTATCACAAGGTATCACAAAGTATCACAAGGTATCACAAAGTATCACAAGGTATCACAAAGTATCACAAGGTATCACAAGGTATCACAAAGTATCACAAGGTATCACAAGGTATCACAAGGTATCACAAAGTATCACAAAGTATCACAAGGTATCACAAAGTATCACAAAGTATCACAAGGTATCACAAAGTATCACAAAGTATCACAAGGTATCACAAAGTATCACAAAGTATCACAAGGTATCACAAGGTATCACAAGGTATCACAAAGTATCACAAAGTATCACAAGGTATCACAAAGTATCACAAGGTATCACAAAGTATCACAAAGTATCACAAGGTATCACAAAGTATCACAAAGTATCACAAGGTATCACAAAGTATCACAAGGTATCACAAGGTATCACAAAGTATCACAAAGTATCACAAGGTATCACAAAGTATCACAAGGTATCACAAAGTATCACAAAGCATTACAAGGTATCACAAAGCATTACAAGGTATCACAAAGTATCAGAAGGTATCACAAAGTATCACAGAGTATCACAAGGTATCACAAGGTATCACAAGCCATCACAAAGTATCACAAGGCATCACAAAGTATCACTAAGTATCACAAGGCATCACAAAGTATCACAAGGTATCACAAAGTATTACAAGGCAGGGGCGGATCCAGGAATTTTTTTAGGAGGGGGTGCACTCGTCTCTTGCTCTACTTCAACACCAATAAACCACATAGTTTTTTTTTCGCGGAATACCAGTTGTATTAGAAAACCGCAGGTCATCTCCGGTGGGGGGGGGGGGGGGGTGCGCACCCCCAGCACCCTTCCCCCTAGATCCGCCACTGCAAGACATCACAAAGTATCACAAGGCATCACAGAGTATCACAAGGAATCACAAAGTATCACAAAGGGAACTCACCTTTACCGTAGCGCTTTTATCTCACATTACATTCACTAACATTGCACTCTTTTGAGTGGGCAATTCAACTGAACAGTACCGTGGCTCATATAGGACATCGAGATATTTTTTTTTTACAGTTACATTTGCAACTCCGATTTTCATCGCGGAAATCCGAGTTGTGCGATTTCAAAATTAGCAACTCGAATTTTTACGACAAAAATCCTAGTTGTGTGCATTTCTGAATTTGCAACTCGGATTTTACCGCAAAAATCCGAGTTGTGTGCATTTCAAAATTTGCAACTCGAATTTTTGGGTGTCTGTAAAACTGGGAACAGGCTCGGAATACCCCCGAACACATCCTGAACACCCCGGAACACCCTCAGGACAACTCGGAATACCCTGGAACAGCCCCCTGACGGGTCAGCACACCTGCCCCCCGACCACCCTTAATTACAAAAATTAGGCAAGAGATAATTGAAAAACCAAATAAAAACCTGAAATATCATATATGAATCAATAAATATCTTTAATCTGTAACTGGAAAAAGGAGATTGGGTCAGATAGACGACTTCTGAAGAGCAGCTACTGAAGTCATAAAAAAATAAACCAAAAATAAAATATCTTCTAAATAAATATCTTGCCGATTTGAGGTCAACCGTATTCGAGGAGTATCACTTATAAAATTCACTTATTTTGATTCGTCTTGTTTTCTTTTACTTTGATATTTTGTCTTTGATTAAAAAGAAAAATATTCTTGGTTTTAGTGCTTTTCCAGTTAGTGTTTGTTTGTTTGTTTTTTTTTCGAGCCATAGATTATATACTTATTGCACGTAGAATTCGGTGTTCCGCAGGTGTTTCCCGGAAGGGGGGCACTCCCTTATTTGGCCTTGACGGTAATGTGCCCCTGAGCAGGGCCTGCTTTACAAGAATGTGAAGATTGGATGTAGGCGAATCTTTGTTTAAACTTTTTGCCTCATTAACATATGCTTATCACTATCTGATGACGCTAATAAAATAAAAACTCTGAATATTGAAAGAGCATAACAGTTTCAGTTATCTCTGAAAATTTGACCCCAATGCACCGAATGGTTTCGGAGAAATTCTCTTCTAAAAACTCGAAATTTTACAGAGAATGTATGGCTCATTAACTTTTTTGCAACCCAGCAATTTGGCAGTTTTTGATGGCTGATATTTCCTTCAATATCGCTTGCAAAGAGCTGAAAATTGCGCAAGTTGCTCACCTTAATCAGCTCTTTCAACTTTTGCATTTAGTTCATTTATACTGCCACAGCTTCTATGATTTAAGAATTTTTAAAACTAAACTAGTGATCAGCAGCACTCTGTGAACTGTTGCTGTAAAACTTGTTTATTTTCCTACGCGTTTCGTCTAACTAACGTAGACTTCTTCAGGGAGTTTTACAATCAAATACTAAACGCCAGTATTTAAGCCATAATATGACTGAAAATAATGATGGTCGCAAACATTGAAGGTTTGGCCGGATTTAGGAAAAGGAACAGGCGCAGCTGTGAAATTTTTTACGCAAGAGAAAACTTTGGGGCCACGGTTTTAGCTAAAACCGTGGCCCCAAAGTTTTCCAAGCCTCGAGAGTTCTAGGATTCGACTCGGGCATTCTCTGCTGGAAAGGCAATAAAATTGCCCAGGAGATGCTGCAAAGAGCTCTCGTTGGCTGCCTCTTGTCTGAGGTCATCGACTGAGAACGATTTCCGAACCCGCTTCTTGCTAGTCATTATCAAGAGGACGCTCCTCGAACTGGCTTGGAAACGGTCTGAGCACTTGATTGTATCTGAAGCACCAAACAATAAAACAGCAAACTGTTTTCGTTAACTCTTTTGTCTCAACAAACTATCACACTAAGCCACGCACAAATAATTCAGCCGAAGAAGCGACAACCGGAAATACGTCGGTGATTTATGGTATCGGCTATCCTGTGATGTATCATCAAATAAACAATGAAAAAAGACTCTTAAATAATTCTTTTGTTTTAACCTGATAACGCGAAATCAAAGCAAAATAACACGGCTTTCCAAATAAATCACCCTCGCAAGACAACAAATTACCAATGTTGAAATCGGTGAACAGCAAATAAATGAATCAATGATTACCAAAACTCCCCGGAGCCTAAGAGATTATTAACCATTATTGAGCGATATCCTTTGAATGTTCCTATGTGGCATTGTGACATTGCCAACGTTAAGAGGATTGATTATGGTACACTTACACCTTCTCTCTTGTCGTTAAATTTAGTACGCAAATTGTGATTTTGTGATGATCACAAATTCCAAGGCCCAATCCCCCACTCCCCAAATCGGTCACCAAGTGATATCGTGAAATGAGCAGATTACATTAAATTTCTCTTGGGTTTGTAAGATTAATATGTTCTAAAACCTACTCACCGCACTTTAAGATAAACTGAAATGGAATAAACCAGTGAATTCTAAGTGAGGCTGTTATAGAAGCAGGGTAGCAGTAAAGCAAAATCTCCCACAGTTTGTGTTTACATGAGCGGCCTCGGTATGCTCCCTGCCTCGTACCCAGACGTCTCTCTTTTGATGAAAATGTGCGGGCAAAGGAAGGCGGGAAGGAGACAACGGGCGAGACGTCTGGCAGATCTTGTTTTCAAGATGGCGGCAAGAGCAATGGCGGACGAATATGCAGTTTTTAAAATAAGTTCAGCGCTGTTCATTTTGCGAATTTTGAGCAAATTATGCCTATCCACGTCGTGTGTATGAAGAGGAAGCTGTTTTCACCCCACACATTGGACTCAAGCATCATAATGTTTACTACCGAACTTTAAATCGAAAAACTACTAGCAGCGGACGGGACGGTACTCTACTGCCTTTAATTTAATGAAACTGCCGCACGCCAAGGTAACAGCCGGTCAGGAAAATTAGTAAGTTAGTAATTTAGTAGTCGTTTCTGTTAAGGTCCCGAGTGATGAAACGATCTCTTCTGTCGAAGTGAAAAATGGCGAGTTGAGAGTAGTTGCAACAGCCAAATGAAGCCAAATATTTTGTAAAGCTTTAAAATACTATATACCTGCCAACTCTCACGCCTTAGGCGTGAGTCTCACGCCTGCGGGTTGAAAACTTCGCTCTCACGCCGGCTCACGCTTGCGGGCCAATTTCTCACGCCTGATTGAAAAAAGTGAGTTGAGGCCGTCTTGCTTGACACAATTTCCAAAAATATGTTAACTCAGACCCATGTAAGGAACGAAAACCATGTGTAAAATGAATAAATGACAATACCTTCCTCACGATCTCTGATTTTTGAAGTGAAAAGCACCAGGAGCGAGCTCGCGTTTATATACGTCCTAAGACTGGGACTCGATAACTTAGACTTCGGCAGACTTCGGACGTCTTCGGAAGACTTCGGACTTCTTCGGGAATCTTCGGAAATGATCGTGTAGTCTTCAAAAATCGCAGCTCTCCCATGATGAAAATCTCACGCTTATATCTCAGAAAAAGTTGGCAGGTATAATACTATTCGCTGCACGCTGTATCTTGAATACTCAAAAAGGCAACAAACCAGTCTAGTCTCAAGACCTCTAAGTTATGTTATTAAATAGATGATAAAATATTTTTTAAATCTGTTAAATTTTTGTCTCAGGATTTCGCATTGTGTATCATTTGCTCGACAATGTAAGCTTATGTACAGGAAAAACAGCGACAAAACTAGGTCTAGGGTTTTTTTACTTGTAGTTTTTTATTGTTCGATTTCCTCAGTGGGTACTAGACTTGTCACTGAATGCACAGCCCGGTGTAAATAAATTCTACTTACTTTTTATTTATATACCTCATTTTATGATGAAGCCGTGTCGAGTGTGCAGCAAATACTTATTGTCTGTATTGTTTTTTATTTGTTTTTGTGATATTACACAGTAGACCAATTGGGTTTTGCCATGCTCTTTTATAACACATCATTTGTGTCTGAATAAATAAATTATTGGTAAGTTTGGTTTCAATTTGATAGACAATTTTGTTACCCTGATTGAAGAGGGTGATGTAGTTGATGAGATACCATCATAACTACCATTTGGCCAGGCAGGAGACGTTGTCCTAGACACTTTTTTAAAAAAATAATTGTGTTTGAATATTTCAAATTTCATGGCAAACAAGATGCTGTGAATGCCATTTTAGAGAATGATGATTGCATTGTATCAGTGCCAGCTGGTGGTAGGAAACACTGAGTATTATGCAGTTCTTGGGATCATTCTACCCAGATTCAACATTGTTGTTCCTGTGCTTGCTTATACATGGTTCCTTTCTTGGCAAACCTGTGGTAGCATAAATTTCCCCTCAAAAGTCTTCTGAAGGGGTAGTTTTTGACCTGCTTTGGAGTTGCAGAGGAATACAAGATCATCTAATAATTATCAATGGGCACAGAATTAGCTTGAAATGCAAAAAACGTTAAGATAAGTATAAGTGGTTCTGCATAACTACTAACCCCCAACCCCCTTCCTAGAAATTTTAACTACAAAATTATAATCAAGATACAAGTACTGAATGGAAAGAACAGTAAAAACAGGCCCCTGGACAAACTGGAAGAATATGCAGTAAAAAACACTACACTACACTATTAGTAGGCTAATGTCAGGTCTATTAACAGTGTCAAGCAATGAAAAATGCCAACTGTTTTATAAATGGACCAGAAGCTCAGCCATGCAAAACCCTCACCCCTTTCCATTGCTTCGACCTCACCCAGAGAAATAGAAAATATTGCTCCTATTCCTTAAATTAGTGTCACTGGACATTGAATTGATGTATGTTTTATGAACTTCTACCAAGATTACTGAACTGAGATGTGGTCAGGTCATTGAACTATGGTCAGCAAAAGAGAAAACCTGCACTTGCACCCCTAATCCAACTTAAACTCGATCTAGCTGTCTTGCCCAAAGTAATAAAATACTTTGCTCCTATAATTCCTTGATTTTGGACAAATGGAAATTAGGTTGATGTGTGTGTTTTGAACTAATACTGTGATAAAAGTATGTGTACAGTTGCCCCTTCCCCTCCGAAAAAATTGCTGTGCATGGGCTACTGACTTCTGTTAAAAAAGGGTTAAGCCCTTTCCCCTTCTTTTACATTTGTGGGTCCCAATAAAGTTACATTGAGACTACAAACCTGGAGTTTGAATGAGATGTAGTAGTGTGGTCATTGATTCATAGTGTTTTAACTTAACTATATACTTTATTCAAACATTTTTAGTCTTGCAATAGGGGTGCCATCATGCCAGACATCTAGCTAAATAAAATTAGTAGTGTAACAATTAATCAAATTCTCGATTAATCGTGATTATGACCGTTCAGTTCAATTCAGGATTCTTTGCTTCCGCATTTCGATTTTGGTTCAATTTTTGCACATCTTTTCCAGGGTGCCCTCAGTGAGTTATTATAGTCTAAAATAAGAATCCAGAACTCTTTAATGAGTGTTTTTGATTGATGAGCAAAGACGATAGCAATTCGTGCGCCATTTTGAGTTGCCTGGCAAAAATGCTGTCCTTCAACCTCCCCTTGAGAATTTCCAAATAGGGCAATAAACCATGTGCAACACACTCTTTATCAGGTTCTCAAACATGGCGACGAACCAAGCAACTGTGAATCTTCCTGTCTCTGTTACTATTGTTATATTGAGGGTTTAGGATTGCATGCTGTTTACACTGCGCGTTATGTTATAAGAATTAAGAAACGTTTACGTAATCGAATCAAAATTAAAAGGCAATAATCGAAATCGAATCGAATCACAAGGAATATGAATATTTACACCCATAAATGAAATGAAATAAAGTTAAAACTAATGATAGCAATAACAAAATCTCTTACAAAAGATGAAATCGATAAATGTATTTTAGCATTATTTATTGTACAATATATAGAGGATATTACATGGCTGCGCAGAGATACAAAATTTCTCTTCGAGTGATATTTCATGAGTGGGCGCAGCGAACGAGTGAAATATTTTTTCAACACAAGAAGAGAAATTTCGTATCTCCAAGCACCCATGTAATGTTCTATTTATTATATATTAAACACCAATGAAATACCAAACCATTTCACTTTAATAGTTTTTTGGTGTGAAAGGCGCATGTGAAGATACCAAGTTTTTGCGCGAAAGCTCACCTGGTACTTCATTGGTGTTTATATAATAATTAAAAATACTAAAAAAAATTAAGCTAGAAAAGACTGCCTTTATAGCTGGAGATTTTCGTTTCCCTCATCAAGATTGACTGAGGTAGTCCAAAATAATTGATTGATCAATGCTGGCACCTTCCTTCTCTTCAACCCCTTCCCTGATCCGAAAATAAAGTTCATTACTTATCCCTCGAGAATCTAGGGATCTTATACCGAGAGATAGGTAATTGTAAGCTTCCACAATTCAAGTTATGCATTTTTATTTATTTTGTCAAAAGCATCAACTGAAATATATCCATCTGTCCCTGGTTTCATAGTTAGTAACGTCGCAGACTTAAATCTTGGTGTAAGGACATAATGTGGTCTTGATAATCAACTCCTGACCTTGCACAATTCAGCTAGGCCTTGCACTTCTTTCAATTGACAAGGTTACTTGCTCGTTGTTCGGTGGATTTGGCCTAAAAGAGCAAAAAATAGAAACATAGTCGCCGGCGCTGTACTTTACTAATCGGGATTCTACAATAAACGACAAATTAAATACTAAAATATAAGACTTACCCGATACCGTCAAGTCATCAAATATTTTGTTAGAGGTCTTCGATTCGTAAGAATCCAGCAGAATCCGACTCCTTTGCAGCCTGTCGATTATTATATCTCAGGTTTTGGAAATTTTGAGCGATTCACCTGTCTATTCAAAAGTTTACAATGTTTAAAACAATATGCTACTAAAATTGATCGCTTCCAAGACTTAAAAAGACCAAAAATTGGGCCGTGCCAAGAAAACGACCCTTTTGCCAAGAAAACGACACAAGATCTGGCAGGCGCTTCGCCTGCCGTCTGTACCCTTCCCATGGTCCCTTGCGGTTCATCACCAGTCACTCGTTTCGCGCTCGCCTCTGCCATGCGAAAAACGAAGCGCCTGAGGAGGAGGCTGGTATGCTCCAGTAATGATCTCTTCTGCTGCCAACCAGGCGGTGTGCGTCACGAGATTCGACCAATCAGAATGCGTCATTTGTAGAGTGTTTTTCCCGCTTGGAAAGACCCGTTTTCACAGGTAGTTTCGAAAACGAAGCACTCGGAAAAATAAACCGAAGCACGAAGCACCCAAACTCGAAAACGAAGCAACCAAAACTCGAAACCTGTCTACTCTTTAAAAACACGAGACAGTCCCTTGTCAAGTCACCTAGACGACGAGTAGTCCCTCATTTTTCCTCAGGGATGGAAGTGCGAGCGAAACGACAAGTATCGCGAGACTAGAAATACAGGACTTCCTATCTAGAATTTTCAGTTAAACAGTTCGCAGGCTTAAAATATAACCTTGGGATGGATTTGTGGACGTTTGGAGGTGCGGACGCATCCGTTGCATGCCTGCACCCGGTTCGGCTTACGTCATGCAAGACTTAAGTTATAGTTCTTCAACCTACAGTGATTTCGAGTTTTGGGTGCTTCGTTTTCGAGATTTGGGTGCCTCGTTTTCGAGGTTTGGGTGCTTCGTGCTTCGTTTTCGAAACTAACCGTTTTCAGAGGGATATGTGGTGAAATTTTCACTTTATTCCAAGCTTGTGTTGGTAATAGACCTTGTCACGGTTTTCGAAGCCATCTCGGACGAGTAGGCAAACGCGTGAAAACTTACAATGTTTGTATGAGAATCTAATGTCGAATAATTTCGGTAGAACGGCTGTTCTGAAAACAATATCAATCGAAACTAAAGCTTCACTCCTAGGTATGCTACTAAAAAAAATTGAGGGCGTTACATGCGCTAGAAGACCTAGAACCACTTTTTAAAATTTTCTATACATAGGTCTGTAAGAAAGTCCAGGGAAAAATTACAGACAATCTGATATGGAAAATCTAAAGCAAGCCTTTGGAGAAATTTAAGGACGGGTACGCCCCCAAACTTTTTTAGTGCAATCCTTTGCTTTGTAGCATTAGTTTACAACTGATATTTTTTTCAGAACAACCTTTTCAGTTTATACGGAAATTATTCGACATTAGATTCTCATACAAACAATGTAATTTTCTCACACGTTTGCCTACTCGTCCAGATGGCGCCCAAAACCGTGACAAGGTCTATTCACTCGACACTATATCGCCGTCTTGAGCGTTTGTGACAAGTTTAAATTGCTCGGTCATGTGCAAGCCGCCATGATGATATGAGTGTTATTTTCTCCTTTCTTACTGGATTCACTGCTGGTTACTGTTAGCGGTTTTATCGGATTATTTCGGTCAACTTGTTACTTCAGCCTTTCTTCTATGTAAATTTTGGGGTCTACCCGCGGGTCTACCCCTATTAGTTTCCCCGTTATGAGGCGTTGAAAGTGTCTTGGAATGAAGAGATTGTCTCAGCCAAGTAGCACAAAAGCACAAGTCCCGGGAAACGGGCTGAGAAACTTGCCGAAGCGACAGCCGACGTGAAGCGTGTAACGCAAAATCCAGGAAGAGTTTGTTTCATTTTAAACCAGCAAAGGTAAATAAGTTTGAATATTGTGGTAACCGTTGGAAACAAAACATTTTTCATAACACAGTGCGAAAACTGAAAGCCTCTCTTTAAAATAATTTCCATGCAGTGTGTGCTATGTTTAGGCAAATCCTTATGTAAATTCAGGGGCACCCAACGAAGGTTTCCTGATAAATACATTGAAAACACTTTTTAGGCCATCCAGAGTACTTTTAGATCTCTACTAGAAATGCATTCTCACTGGTGCTAGGGGCGGATCTAGGGGGAGGGTGCAGGAGGTGCGCACCCCCGCCCCCCCCCCCCCCCCCCTGAGATGACCCGCGGTTTTCTAATACAACTGGTATTCTGCAAAAAAGAAAAAACTATGTGGTTTATCGGTGTTGAAGTAGAGCAAGAGACGAGTGCACCCCTTCCTAAAAAAAATCCTGGATCCGCCCCTGGGTGCTATAAAATTTGTATCTGTTCGGTCATCCGAGGGCAACTTTTCGAAATTATTAGGGCTTCAGTATTACTTTCCAGAAAATTTTAGGTGCAATTCAACGCTTTGCGAAAGTGAGAAATTTTCTAATTCCTCTCTCCATCTCATTTTTGAATCCGAAAATTGTAGGTTTTCTTTTTACTACGAAAAATAGCCAAACCTGGGGAGTAAAATGTGAAAAATTGACTTCGGAAAATCCTAGGGAATTTATTAGGGTAGCTCCTAAAATTGTCTGACATGGATGGAACAGTCAGCTAGAAATTTTTAGCCGTCTTCAAATGATAGAACATTTTAGGCAATATTTGTTTCTCCGAACCAGATATTTTACAGAAAACAGTCGTTGGGTGCCCCTGTAAATTTACGCGAGGGAATAAATCTCAACCAAAAGACAAACTATTATCGAAGATCTGGACAACATCATACAGGATTTTAAAACTGTGAGGTTAGGTTAAAACAAAATCGATACACTGCGCTCACTTCAATGACCGTACAGACAAGATTGTGGTCTATTTCTGCGGCCGTAGCTTCGGTGAAATTCCTATTGTGCTGTAGCTGTTGGGGCGCTACTTTTGGTCTGTTTTTCCTTTGCCTATAGAAGATTTATTTGCTTATAAGGATTACAAACAGTCACTGTTTGCAAAATAATATAAAATTGTCGATGAAAATAAAATTGTTATGAGAGACGATACAAGATTTCTCACCTTGCTCTTTGTTCGCGTTCCCCCTCCTTGCCCTGTTGATAAAGTCCATCATGATCAAACGTAACTATTGAACGGACGAATTTTTTATTTAAGCAAACCCAGGTATGAGCTACAGATCTCTTTCACTCTTCTGAGATAGAAATATATATATAAGCACAGCACTAAACAGTTCCCAAAAGCTTCTGAGAAGCAGGAAATCGCGACCTTAAATCGGCTAAAATCGCACCTTCGATCGTCTCTGAATCGCGATAACCTATATGAAGCCAATTAGTCTGTGAGCATCTGTAATCCCGTGGGAATTTTGTGAAAAAAGCAAGCCACCTATCTAAACGTGTTAACGGGACTCTAAGGAACATAAAAAATAATGTCGGCAATTTTGTAACTTACACAGACGGCCACAAGGGTGGATTCAAAAAGGTGACGTTTGTAACATGGAAACGAGGCTGGACCTTAAAGTACCTGAAAACCATCTTTAATGACAACAGATTGTCATCAGAATTACTCCTATAGCACATAATAGTGTACCTCACTTGAAAACGTATCTGTTAAACAATTAATCTGGTCACGTGACCACAATAGCATGGAAACTAGGCTCCACTTAAAAGCACTTGAAAATAAGCTTTAATGACAACAGATTGCTAACAGAATTACTCTTTATAACACATAATAGTGTATCTGACTTGACAAAGTATCTGTTAGGCAATTAAACTGGTCACGTGACTGCGGCAGCATGGAAACGAGGCTTGAGCTTAAAACTCCGTTTGGCAACCACTAATAAAACACCTATTGAGGTGCCTTTCAGGTTATGTAGAACCGCACAAGCTATTACAGCATCCTGGAAACGAGGTTGAAACTCGAGTTGTATACAGTTTTGACGACCTTTCAAAACTGCTGGAAGGTATCCCTAAACAAGTAGTGTAGTGACGTAGCACTGAACAGTTAAACCATTTTAGATGGCCAATAAAGTCGTTTTACTGCCATTAAAGGAAAAATTTATCGATCGGAGCCTTTATAACTTGTGATGTAGGTGCCAGTCCGGGTGCAGAGGTCGTTCACCTTCCGCCATTTTACAAAAAAAAAAAAACACTGCCAGGAACATTTTTAGACTACGATTTCTCTCAAGAAGGATCAGACATCACCAAACAGCCCGTACTGCTGTGGAGTGCTTGGCCTGTACTAAATTAAATTTTAGAAAGAAAACCACTATTTAGTAAAGCGGACTGAAAGGACCTCTCTGTCAGCAATAGCAGTATTGAAAGTAGTACTCAAATAATGAGCCTTCTCAGTCGACTTTTTTAAAGGAGTATATCACGATAGCAATAGTTATGCATCACTATTTGTCACTCCTAGAGTAACCTTGTCGCAACGCGGTAACGTTATCACTAACAGTTGTTTTACCTTGCTGATATCTAATTTCTAAATAAAAGCTTTTGCCCATGGAAACTTTTCAGAGAGGTTTCATGTATCTTGTCTCTTAAATTGTACTTAAATTCGTTAGTGTATCATCGAAACATCTTCGGGTCTTCCTCGAAAGTGCTCGGCAATCTTCGGACATCTTCGGAAATTTTCGGGAAATGTTCGGGAACGTTCGTCTGGTCTTCGGGACAATTTGAAAAATCTTCGGAAATCTTCGGAAGGTGGTCGGAAATCTTCGGAAAATCATCAAAAACGCCGTCATAAGTATGTTTATATAATAAACAGAATAATACATGGACGCTTGGAGATATGGAATTTATCTTCTCGTGTTCACATTCGATATCTCACTCGTTCGCTGCGCTCACTCGTTCGATATCGATGTGAACACTCGAAGATAAATTCCATATCTCCGCGCGACCATGTATTATTCTCTATTTCTCCTACACTTAAAACTATAATCGGATTCACTAAAAGTAACTAAAATTAATATTGATATTAACAACGAAATTCTAATTATAGATAACAAACTACTACAAAATGTTAATAAATACAAATTAATTTGCAATTTGCAAGCTAAAACTGATTGGTATTTCCTATAATATAATGGTGCTGCGCTTCACATGGATACTTGGAGTGCACTGCACTGCTCTAGAACGGCAGTATATAACCGTAAAATTAACAAATAAGTAATTGGCTCGTCACGCAATCCTCCGAGACGAAGCAGTAAGAGCCTGTGCGTGGTAGGCTATACAAGAGGGGTATCTGCACTCGACGGAGAAGACAATATGCACTACTGCCTGCACCTGTTGCAGCAATGTCGCACGTCGTATTCGTACAAAGAATGCGTGCACATCACTTTTCCAGTTATATCTCCTCGGACACCATTTCCAGTCTTAAAAGGTACTCTTGTTTACGTGACAATACTAAGCAGCCAGAATTGAGTGCCCCACAGCTGGATGCTGCAGTGCCGTGCTAAGCCTTGATACAGAAAATGAATACACAAATCATTCTTCTAGTTATATCTTGTCGGACACCACTTCCCACCTTAAAAGGTACTGTTGTTCATGTGACAATACTTCGCAGATTGGTTTGAGTGCATTACAACTAAATGTGCAGTTCTTGCGCTAAACGTTGATACAA
Organism: Porites lutea; assembly: GCF_958299795.1. NCBI lineage: Eukaryota > Metazoa > Cnidaria > Anthozoa > Scleractinia > Poritidae > Porites > Porites lutea. Next base: position 7,162,529 of record NC_133209.1, read on the forward strand.
TATTGAACACGCAACTAATTTTTTTTTCCGGTTATATCTTCTCGGACACCATTTCCCTCCTTAAGAAGTACTCTTGTTCAAGTGACAATACTTAGCAGCCAGATTTGAGTGCTTAACAGCTGGATGCTGCAGTGCCTTTGCCAAGCGTTCATAGGTCGCCTTAGATCCCCACTTTACTGTCCACATCCGTAACACAGCTGCAGTGGTAAAATACGTGTTCTTAGTTAACGTAAAAATATATGGTCCTGAACTTCGTTTTAGCAGAAATCATAAAGATTATTGTTTCTTTTTTATTATATAATCATCATCATCATTATTTTTTCCCCTTGGGGTTTGAGGACGTCTTGTTGAAATTAACCGACTAACTTATTAATCGCCTACAACCTACTCTTCGTTTCTACTAAACTAAAGCAACGCATCGACATTAGAGCTTATTAAGGCTTCAGCTTATGAAAGCATTTTCAGCAACTGTACCGTGGCATTTGCTGACCATATCCCTCTCGTTCTCCTCGATCTGTGCCAGCGTGGATTCAGTGAGGTGTAACGCTCGGCAGAACATCTTCCAAGAAGAACAAAATTCACCAGCAATATCCAGAAGGTCTTTACTGGATGGTGAACCAGCCTTAATTGAAATCGATGAAGGCAAAGCTACATAATCTGTGAAAAATAGGAAACAATTCCACTTTTCAGTATGATAAGCAAGTTATACAACAATCCTACAGCTATCTGACTTTTGACACGTCCTAACCTGCGAAAACAGACGCCTTTTTTGTCTGTTGTTTCACCCGCCGAGAAAAGAGCGTGTTTTCTCTCGTGTTGAAAAGGTTAGCTTTAAGGGTTGTGCTACTTGTGAACTATACATGACTATGGACTAGACAAGGTGCTATTCTTTTCTGTGAAAGGACAAAAAGGAAAACTATACAATGTATAAGAGGAGTTATCGCTCTCTGAAAATGTTGAAGTTGACAATGACGAGCTGGCCATCCTATGATCGTGTTAACTAATAAGCGGAACTTGATATCAACGAAGATTCCAGGGGTCAGTTCAATAAAGCTTTTACAAGTGTAATTTACAAGTGTAGCCATTGTTTTAGAATCTGACAACAATAGCTACACTTGCAAATTACACTTGTAAAAGCTTTATTAAATCAACCCCAGCACTTACCCTTGACGGGATCGCTGTGCACGTTACAGTACTTTGCAGCAAGATCTGTTCGTCCCAGCTGTTCGAAAGCTACCGCAAGACATTGATATGTTGCAGTGCCGCCACAAGACTCCAACCATTTCTTTAGCATACCTGAAGTGGGATTAGGTTACTTTAATTATTACTTTAATTTCTACACACGAAACTAGGAGAAATTACACAATGCAAACGTCTTACACGAACAAGCACACACCAAAAGACATGACATGGAAAGTTAATTGTAGCTTTCACTCTCAATAACAAACTAAGAATAACTCCAACGGCAAGTTTATTTAAGGATTTCAGGCGTGTCTTTAACTGAGATGCTTTGTATGTCTTTATACCAATGGCAAGTCATGCAAATTATCCTATCTGCTAACGACAATCAATAACACACCATAGCTCTTTTCGATCAGTTTCCGCTCATCCTCTTCAACTTGTTCTAGCTGTGGCTTGTCTAGGTTAAGCGCCCGTCCAAACATTTTCCACGAGGAACCAAGGTCATAAGCAATAAGTAGAAGGTCGTCAGTTGAGGGTTTGCCACACTTGAGTGATGCAAAATCTGTTAAAAGCAACGTTTAATGAATGCTTAAAAGGCTACTCTAGAGTGATTAACAGGGTGAAGTTCAGTTAACGTGCAGAACAGACGGTTTGCATTTTTCTGGCGAGCGAAAGCCAGCGCGAAGCGGACGTAGAGCACCAGACACGCAATAGTCTCGCAATACGGGAGGGACGTGAAACTAATAACGCATTTTTTTCGCCGTTTATCAACGGGAGTCTCTGGCGCTCCGCGCTCGCCTTCAATCACCCGAAAAAGGTGAAAAAAACCCGCCTGTTTTCAAGGATAGTTTCAGTAGAAATTAACGGTAATGGAAAACAGAAACAAGATAAATTCTGATCAGTTGTCTGGTTCAACCAGTCAAGGTAAAATTAAGACTGTGATTCAGACACTTTTGTTAGACTTAGAAAGAGTGAATTATTAGTGGTACAGATCAAGGAAGCAACAGCTACTATGTATATTAGCTTTTAAATTGCATTTTTTGACGCGAGTTTTAAAACAAGCGTGGTATATAACAAAACAAGCCCCAAGCAAACAAACAAAACGGAAGGGGAAATCAAGACAAAGGAAAAGGAGATCAACATAGTACCTTTTAAAATTTCGTTGCCCACAAGCGGGCACTCCAAGGCCTCCTCGTTATTCTAATTTAAATCAAACAAAGGAGTAACATAAGCATTAGCGAAGGCGTAATATCAGCCTGCTTCTATAATTATAAAGCAGAAACTGCTCTTTTAGACAGTTAAACAAGTGGCATCAGTGAAAACAAGATTACCTGAGCTTTGTAAGCTTGGAACCATTTCTCTAACCCATTCACCTTAACCGCTTTACCATTGTAGCTCTTTGTACAAATTGGCTCTTCTCCGAGATGTACTCGGAGAAGATGCAGGCACTCATCCTGAGAACAACTTGTTGATTCTTGTTTAGTGCACTGGTCACCATTTTGCAAGCAATGACAGCAAGCGACGCACAGTTCATACTGGAGGCTCTGCAACCAGGGCAGCTCAGACGTAAGGGCTTTTAAAGAAGCCTCAACAAAGGCCCGAACCTCATTGGCCATTTTCGTTGAGGCAGCTGTCAATGCCCCAGTCATGGAACGACATCTCTGGCTCATCTTCAACACAACCTTGATGAATCTCTTTCTGCAAAGTAGGAAAAGCTCGAAAGAACTCTGCATTCCAATGAAAAGCCTTGCACCATTATTAAATAGCTGTGGAGGCTGCTTGAGGCCTTGTTGGGAGCACCAACTGATACACCTTGAGAGCAGCTGAGAAAAGAGCCCGTGTGGAACAAATCCATCAGGGAAATGGATGTATAGTGGACATGGATCACTATCGGAGGGACGTATCTTGCACAGACCAGATGGAGATGATCTGAGCTGAGCTGGAACGAAGTATTCTTGCACTTGATCGTCCTTCGAAGACAAGCAGGAGAACTTGCCAATTAAGCCATACAATTCCATCATATCAAGGACGTCCTGCTTCGAAAGGCCATTCTGAATGAAATCCGTGAAAATGTGATCTACAAGAGCCATTCTAAGGATGCCGTTTTCTTCCAGCTCGCGCCAACATTTGGAAAACAAAGGATCCTAAAATTTAGAACAATTCAGGAACATCTTCAGAATATGAATAAATCTCACAGAGGCCTGTTGTTAGTATGGTCGATTTGTGTTTTCGTTTGCGATAACACCGAAGTGCCTGAATGCCTAATTCCAGAGACATTCACCAGAAACTTGCGAGCAAGGGCTGAGAAAAATGTTTGCGCTATCAAGAGGTTGTCTATGTTCGTACAGACAATAGCAGTCGACCAACACATGTAAACGAAATAGTTCAGGTTATGGTAAAAGACTTTATATCAATAAATGTTACAGTTGATGAATGATAAGCGACTACATGATGCGCATCCAATACCTTAGGAGTATAAAAACGAGGGAAAACATTAATAAAGTTCTCATTAAAGGAGGTATTCAACATTTTTAAAGAGATTTTCGTAACGGATAGTAAATGCAGATGTATGAGATATGCATCAGTTTAAGAATGATTCTTATCGGCCTGGGGATAAAAACAGGGAACTCGCTCAAACGCACAATTAGAGACCTTAAGATTCGAGGACGAGAACAACTACGAGTACTATTATTGAATGAAAGATTTATTTGTGTATTAGATAGCCCGTAATGCTTAAGACGTTTTATAGCAGAAAAGATAGCACCATTACCTTTATTGAAGGAGGTTATGCCCTTTCCCAATCGCAAAATGATAAAATGTCTAACATCTGACAACTCTTGCTTCCGCCACTAGGATATTATCGCTAAAACTCGTAATAAAAAGACGACGGCTGTCAGGGTTTTCCCAAGAAGGAAACTGGTTCACGCGCGTTTTACTTTGTATTGAGCAAAATCTAGACCTCGTATTCTTCCTCGCGTCTTCGAATCTTAAAGTCCTTAAAGACTTACCACGTCTTTGAAAGGCCGGACAGTTATCAGTTGTTTAAATAGGTTGATAAGCCACTGAGCCTGCAGCACTACTGTATGGCCATGCTTGACTATAACACCAAGATCATGATAGAAATTTAACATCGCCGTCAACTCCGCATCGTCCTCGATTTGGCAAACTCTTCTGGTGACGGTCAGAAGCTGGTCCAGGGACATGTGGAAAGTTTTCTTCGCAACCAATGCCTCGACAACTTTTTCGAAATTGAACCACCTATTGTGAACAATAAAGGGACAACGAAGAAACCGTTACAAGCAAAGACGACCGAAAAAGGATTGGAGGTAAAAAAAAAAAGTGGGTTTGATTTTGTGTATTTGGTTTTCCATTAGGGTAACTGAATATTTCACTTTACGTCTAGCTTGCTTATGTCAGAGCTGCAAATTGTTCCGAGAGGTCTACGCCCCTCAACTGTAATGAGAAAAAAAAAAAGAAAAAAAAACATTACGAAACGCCACGATATTTCATTTAACAACAAAATATGTACAATTTTCCGTTATGCATAAACAGCCAATTTTGTAATAACGAAACCTGACATAAATGAAGTAGACGTCGTATATTGAGTTTTCTTTTAATCGTGCTTTTCAGTCCAATCCAAAAAGGGTACCGAATTACTACCTTGAATAGAACACACTATTTTGCGAAACGTACCTAATTGGTACCTCTTCACCCATGTACGGTTCTCGTTTCAATACCTCCATAATTTCCTTCTGTAGTTTCTGGATCCCGTCATCGCTTTGCGACTTAGTGTTATCGACTGCAAAGAATGGCCTGATCACGTGCTCTTCGTAAGTGTTGCCCGAGATACCCCTTTCGATGCACTTTTCCATTTTCTCGGGGTCTTCAAAAGGGTGATCAGCATTTGTACCAACAATGAAGACTGGTGGACGAAGATAGGGCAACTTCCTGCCTTGATGATCTGAACCTTGCACAGCTTTACTCTCTGCGGGACGACGAATGCTATGAACAGAAACTAACCAGGCCAGTAAGCTATCTAAATTGGTCTCGCTGTTTGGGTTGTCCAAGAGAAGGTCATGAATACCTTGTCTCACACAGGGCTCAGCCTCGGCACTTAGACTTTTGCTAAGATTATACACCAGGACGTACACTGCTCGCGGTGACAGAAAGACAGGGTGTGACGCATAGTATAGGTGCTGTCCAGCAAAATCCCACAGCGTCAAAATGACTTCCTTTGCTTTGATGTCATCATCCAATTTGAGCCGCTCCAAGTATTGAATGACCAATTCTGTGACATCGTCCGACAACGCAGCAGTGGTGTCGATATTTAACTGCACACCTTGATCTGATGAACTGCTTAAACTTTTCTCCTCTGCATTATCATCCCTGGAGCCATGCAGCTCTGAGGTGCTCTTAGGTTTTACATTCGTTGTCGACTGGGCTACGGGTGACAAAGTCTCAGATTGCTTTGGCCTAATTCCGTCCAATTCGTCCCTCTTCCTCTACAAAACAATCAGGTGTATAACAAGCTTTACAAAAACTTGAACTGGACTAAAGCACCCCAAGTAAGCTTCCACTGACCGAAAAGTAAACTGATGTTTTGCATTCTTTAATTAAAGACTTGAAATGACGCCCTAGCCTTAAGTTCAACATAATAAATCAGCAAATAACATCTCCACTGTTCGGAGAACAAAAATACAACATTTAACAACAGCAAAACAAAATCAGACGAAGCAGTGGGTTGATAATTATAACCTCACTGAAGTCTCAGTTCCATGCTAAAGAAACAAAATCGTAATCTCGACTACCGCAACAAAGGTTACAAAACATGTACAATGTTTCATCAGCGGTACCTCTTCTAAGACTCCCGCGGGCTGCGAAATATCTTGTTTGTCAGCTTGTCCTTCACTCAAATCCTTTGCGATGAGCATTGCAATGTCTTCAGCAAACTCAGATACTTCAAGCTTCTTATCTTTTATGGGCTCCCAATTTTTAATTTGGTCGACGTCCACTTGGCATTTTGAAGGATCAACTTCAACCCCAACCGTACTCTCTTCCTGTGGGTTGAAAGGTATTCCCAAAAGAGATTTTTTGAGACTCGTTTTGCCCGCCCTGTCCTGGCCAAGTAGCATTATGCGACCACGGTAAACTTTCACCTTTCCATTCTGCAGGGCTTTTTGGAACGCAAGTTCGGCTTCTGGACCCCGCGCTCGAATCTCTGGTGGAACAAATGAATCTGGTAAAAAAAGGCAGGCGTTAATGATTAGTGGCCTATAAAACAGGTCATTGGATGTCCAATATTGCACAATGGATCCGACTTTGAGTGTACACAAGGCCTTTTGCACTGTTTGGCGCACTTCCCTTACTTTTGATGCGTTTGTCTCCGTTTGGCTGTTTTTTTTTTTTGTAGATACGTACCCAGAAATAAATTAATTAATTAATTACTCAATATAAACGATCCTGGTCTGAAAGGGAGCTTTTTATACACTGACGTAACAGGATATATTAATTTGGTAATCAGAAACGAATTCACCATCCTACCGTCCATAATGTCATAACCCAACACTTCCTTCACATGCTCGCTCTTAAAGAATCCGATTTTCCTGTCCTGTCTTTCACCTAACCAGACAGTTTCGTCTTCCCTACAAACAAACGCAAATCCTTAGACACATACCACATGGACCATCCCTTAGGTTTATTTTTATAGGGATATCTTACAGGAAATTTTGCCATGGTACCAGCCAAGTATATCACTGCATTTTTAACCTCCCTTAGAAGGACACCTCTCTTAATTAGATGGTACTTTTTCAAGGTCGGAAATAAACATTAACACTCCACTTTTTATCTTGCTCTGGAAAAACCTTTTTTGACTAGGGACACTTAGACACGTTCCCAGCCAAATAAAGCAGTACAAACAATGCACTCTTAATCTCCCTTATGTGATGGACATCTGTGTTGACTAGAAGACACCTGCATACAAGCGTTGCTTTTTAACCTCCCTAAGGTACACATCTCTATTCAGCTGACACGTTTTCGACTACAAAAGGTTTCTACTAGAGGATTCGACTATACACAAGAAATGGTCATTGCTTACTTGTGCCTGTCCTTAGCGATCAATGTAATCAACTCTCCAGTTTTAAAGCCGATAAAATCCGGTGACATGGCAATAAACGTAGAAGTTACTCTCACTTTCGATGGAAACTTCTACGTAAATAAAATGTTGTGAAACCTATAATGAGCAGAACCATACACCTGAAGTGCTAATATCTACATACCATTTTCTGGACTGATCTTCAGACATTTTCTTACAAAATTAGTTGAAATAATTTGTTTAATGACCAAAACGTTTTCCTTTAGGTGATCATTTTACTAATTCTTATTGTTCTTTTCGCTACTTATTGATAAACTGTTGATCGTTCTTGCCTCTATTGGGCGGACACAAGCGAGGGTGTTATGAGTATTCCCTTGATACAGGCAGTTGAAGGCTATTCAGCTTCTTAAACGAATATGTTCAGTAATCATACATACTCCAACACACAGAACATCGTCACTTCAGTAGCGTTTATGAAAGACCGCTTCAGTTAAAAATTACCGGTTTCGGTTAAATAATAGAGAGCTTTAGACTTGAGGATGAGAACGAGTACGAGATTTAACTCGCGTGTTCTAAAAAAAAAGGACATCCCGAAAAGTTTCATTTTACTTTTTTTTCACCAAAAAAATAGTACGCTTATTTATACTGAAGGAGGTTTTAAAGTCCTCTCCCGATACCAAAATGATAAAAATTCTTACATTTCATAACTTGCTCCCGCCACTACGACATTCACGATGAAAACCGTTGTAGAATGACAGCCGCTATCACGTTTTCCCGCCAAAATGACGCTGGCTTACGCGCTTAAGGTGACTCGACCAAGTTTTTTTGGGGGGTACCATCCTACTTTGAAGCTCTCTGGTATCCCCACCTTTACTTTTATCGTAAGTCTAACACATAGAATGGATAACATATAGATCAATCTACAATATAACATAAAATTTTTGGCGATCAGAGTAAATGTCACGTGGTTATAATGCCACGCCCCTTTGAGGTCTGAGTCGAAAATCTAATATTGCCGGCATTTTTTCGTGAAAATCTCTCGGCTACACATAGTGCGCATTAGTGCCTTGCGCTGAACAGAGTTTCACCAAAATCGCAAAGACCCAATTCGAAAAATTCAGCGGTTTCCAAATTTAGGTCATAATTTATGCGAAAATGACAAGCAAACTTTACACGGATTATATCTAATAAACCAAGAGATTCATCCCTTTATTTTGGGCATCGTTATAACAGATGGGTCCTTGCAAGTCAGCAAAACGCTTTAGGGCCTTGTAAATGCGCGCGATTTCGAGCAAAGCAAACATATAGAAATTATAGTTTTCGCTATTTGTTGACGTTTGTCAGCGTTTAAGAGTCCTTCTCACGAAAAAATCATTTTCTTAAAAATTCGTAGTTTTTTTTCCTTCAATTTTTTTCAGGGCCACAATTGATTAACTAACTACCCGGACTCCGAATTTCATGGTCATTGAAAAACTGTGACATTATCTTCTATAAGCCCAAACTTGAGTAAACATTGAAGATTTTTAGCGTTTCGGCTGAGTTTGTGCTTTGGGAGTTGTTTCTAGTCTGTCATTATACAGCATTCTTGTTCAGCACGCGTGCAATGACCACGCTTGGCTGACTTCCGAATGTTCACCGAGATATGATAGTTTTGGTACAGTGAGACAGACCATCGCGTGATACATAGACGTTTAACTAACAATTTTTAATCAATTCTCGTGCTTCTTGTGTCTTTGCAAAAAAATCAAGAAGTGCTACACACTAAATCTACTTACTATTACAAAAATATCATTTTTTCATAGGTTTAATGCAAGCCAATAATTAAACCAACTCGTGCAGGAATATCTCGGTGAGCATTCGGAAGTCAGCCAAGTGTGGTCATTGCACGCGTGCTGAACAAGAATGCTGTATAATGACAGACTAGAAACAATAGACAACTCCCAAAGCACAAACTCAGCCAAAACGCTAAAAATCTTCAATGTTTACTCAAGTTTGGGCTTATAGAAGATAATGTCACAGTTTTTCAATGACCATGAAATTCGGAGTCCGGGTAGTTAGTTAATTAATTGTGGCCCTGAAAAAAATTGAAGGAAAAAAAACTACGAATTTTTAAGAAAATGTTTTTTTCGCGAGAAGGACTCTTAAACGCTGACAAACGTCAACAAATAGCGAAAACTATAATTTCTATATGTTTGCTTTGCTCGAAATCGCGCGCATTTACAAGGCCTTAAAGCGTTTTGCTGACTTGCAAGGACCCATCTGTTATAACGATGCCCAAAATAAAGGGATGAATCTCTTGGTTTATTAGATATAATCCGTGTAAAGTTTGCTTGTCATTTTCGCATAAATTATGACCTAAATTTGGAAACCGCTGAATTTCTCGAATTGGGTCTTTGCGATTTTGGTGAAACTCTGTTCAGCGCAAGGCACTAATGCGCACTATGTGTAGCCGAGAGATTTTCACGAAAAAATGCCGCCAACAGCAGATTTTCGACTCAGACCTCAAAGGGGCATGGCATTATAACCACGTGACATTTACTCCGATCGCCAAAAATTTTATGTTATATTGTAGATTGATCTATATGTTATCCATTCTATGTGTTAGACTTACGATAAAAGTAAAGGTGGAGATACCAGAGAGCTTCAAAGTAGGATGGTACCCCCCCAAAAAAACTGGGTCGAGTCACCTTAAGTGCACTACTTAGTAATGAGAAAATCTCGTTCTCGTAGTCATCGTAGTAATCGTCCTCAAATCTAAAGCTCTATAATGTTAATTGAGGCTAAAAAGAGGGAGGATTTACATTTGTTCATCTATGATGATATGGTGGAATTACTAGCGGAAGGTACACGAAAAGAAGTGTGTGAGAACCTACTTGTGCAAGAAGTGATTCTCTGATTTCCTGAAACGAAGGTCTTGCTTCTGGGTTTTCTTGCATACAACTATTAAAAACGTCGCAAAAATGAGAAGGGCAAGCGTAGCCATGTCTTCCAGCAGAGGCCTAAAACATTGAAGGGAAACAGTGGAAGGGGTTAAAAAATTCAGTTAAAAAATATAATAATAATAATAATGATAATGATAATGATAATGATAATGATAATGATGATGATAATGATAATGATAATGATAAGAATTACTCATTTAAAGTATTTCACCGTTTTTGATTGGTTCCAAGCCCGCGGCTAATTCTTGAGAACCAACTGGCGTTGACCAAATTTGGAAGATGTGAGAAGCTTGGAAACAAGGTTGATTTAGAAAAAAGGTAGCACAAGCAATAGACCATCGATCACCCTCGTTTCCAGGCGCAGCGGCCCAGCTGTTTATTCATGAGTGAACTAAAAGAATGGCGGCTATCTGAAGTCAAAATTGACTATTTTCCAATTGCCCATAATACACTCTGTTTGCCCCCCAAATTTTGCATAACTTATTGTCTTAAAATGCTCTTGGGAAAATGCAATACTCCGAGGAGCATTTAAAAACAATGGTTTATGCAGAATTTGGGGTGCAAACAGAGTGTATTATGGGCAATTGGAAAATAGAGAATAGCTGAATTTCTGACTAAAACTGAACGGAAGGAAAGCAAGAATACGCAAAACATATTGCTCGATGGATGTTATCTACCTTTTTAGGAGTATCTGCAAAAAAAAAACCCTGTGAGATTCCTAGCCTAATTAAGTAAGGGTGATTTTAATGTTTAAAATTATTTTAAAAATTTAACGCTTAATCATCCGCATACTACTGTTGTGAAGTATTTTCAAGGTTAGTTACCTGGGTTCTCCACCAAAATAATTATGTTGGGGGTGCTCGAGCAACTCGCATGCTACAAGAGAAGGTACCGAGAGTGTGCTTCTTACATCTTGGTCTTTATTATTCTTTAACAGCTACTGCTTACAGCTATCACCCACCCCCAACCCAACTCCTACTACTCCTACTCGACTCCAACTCTTTGAAACCGACAAGCCAATAGTAGCGGTTTTAATAGTTAGAGCTGGACATGTATTGGTTAGCTGACCGTGGGAATAAAAATAAAGCAAACTCGGTATTTGTATTGTTTTCGTATAACTGAGCCAACACGACTGCTATTTGTATTTGTATTTTATTTGCCACACGATTACAATAATTAAAAAAAAAATGCCAAAAAAAAAAATGTAGGAAGAAATGGTGAGGAGGCCTAAAGGAAACTATAGAGATTATGTTAATTAGGCCTCCTCAATTACAATTTTTCGAAGATGGCATAAAAATTACGTCGACGGATACAAAATAATATCAGGTGGAAAATTAAACTAATCAATATTACGGAAGTTTACAAATAATGTTGAATATTAAAAGACTTTTTCGCAAGATTTCTGTTGGAGTATACTAATAATTATTACAAATAAATGCCTTAAGAGCTCTTTTAAAGGAAAAAGGTGAGGAAGCGTTGATAACGCTGGTGTTTAAGGTGTTGTGAAATTTAGGTCCTTGATAAAAAACTGAAAATTGTTTGGTTCGAGTACGACAGAAAGGCAGACGATATTTAAACGAGTTTCTTTTATCATCCGAATGAATTTGACTTTGTAAGGTAAATTTACAATGAAATTTTAAAGGTAGAGTATGGTTTTGATAGGAGTACATGAATAAGCCTAGTTGTATTAAGTATATATCATGAAATTTTAAGATACCAAGATTTTGAAAGATTGGATCAGTATGTGCATCGAAAGTGGTTTTAGCTATAGTTCTGATCACTCGTTTCTGTAGAATCGGCAATAAGACACAATAAGACACAACCCAACGAAAAACTAAAATGATGGTTAAAAAAACAAACAGCA
>NC_133209.1:7182107-7194607 GCF_958299795.1 Porites lutea
GCTTTTACTGTGTTTGTAATCATTAAAACTTCATGCCCAAACATCAAGAACATTGAAGTGACTTTTGGAGGAACAAACTCCCTTAGCGATTTTGGGGAATTTTTGAAACCTCCCAGTGCTGAGAAATGCGACTGCAAGTAGAATAGTTAATGATGTCATTATATGGTTGTTATCACACCTCTGAGCTCAACAAAATACTCTTCACAACAAATTTTCACCTCGTTTTTAAAATAAATCCTTTTCCTGTATCTTTGACAATGGCGAAGAAGTTTACGTTGAAAGGAATGGCCCTAAAAATCCAACCGAGCCACCTTAACATGACAGTTTTAAACTTCCTGGAAAATAAACCTAGCTATGGTAGTTTGGACCTTTTGTAGCTGATAAAGAAGGTACGCTAACATGTATTATGATCTACGAGACCCAGACACGCGTTATCCTTCATTATGTCAATTCATTCCAAAATGGCACAAACCTGAACTCCATCAGGCCTTGTCCATTGAGCTTCGCATACATATCCAGCAAAAGGGCCCACACCCATAGCTTTTGTGACAGAAACGTCTTGTTTTTGGATCATTGGAATTCCCTTTACTCTACACGTCTCATGAACGTTGCTACGTTTGTATTTCTAAAAAGCAACAGTAACCACAACAACGTTAAAACAATAAGACTGGTGATTTCAACCATTCTAGTAATTAAAGAACGACAAATAAACATTGGGCGAATGGACTTACGTTCGGGCGAAACAACTTCTTACTAATCGACTTTAAACCCCAATAACGTCTTAGCCTAACAGACCCTTTCACGATTTTTCAACTTTTGACTGGGATCAGTTAGCCAAAAACCGTTAACCCTTTAGGTCTCGAATGTGACCAAAATCAATATTCTCCTAACAATATCTGCAGATCATCAAGAGTAAAGGTTATCAGAATGACTAAATTGATTACCAAAGAGAAAACGCTTTGATCTTAAACCAATTCTCTCAACTTTTCTTAAACGAAATGTATGGGCATCAGTCTTGAGAATTTATATGTGGATCTTGGGGCTTAAAGGGTTAACATGGCTGGAGGGAACGCCGTACAATCAGTAAAGTTGCCAAATTTGAAAGTCATTTGTTGAAAACAAACGAGGATATAACTGTGGCTCTGCCAAATTTCGCGACTTCGGGTATCGCCTTTATGCTGGATGTGGATATTCGGTTTTTGCCCTTATGTATCTGATCAGGTACCTCAGAAAGTTGATAAAAGGAGAATAACCGGTTTTTTAGTTCCTCTTTTAAGTCAGCTAGATCAGTAGATGATATAATACGACTTTGGGCTTTGTCTGATCCAATACTGTAATTCTCTAAGGCGTTTAAACTGTTGATTCCTAGACCAAAGCAAAGGGTATTGAAATAGTGCTCTTTTTTAACTTCAGCCAAAGCCAGGTACAATTTGTCCAGATCTGTCAATGTACCAACGTTCTGAAAAACAAAAAAATATATACAAGAAACAAACACAAACAAAATTGAACCAACACTCTTTTTCACAGTCAAAGCATGTCAAACGTTCCAGTAGCTAGTGCACTAATAAATTCATGAATGAAAACATGATTCGGTTTGTCGATTCAATAATCCATTCATATAATGACTGAATAATCCAATAGTCAAATTGGACCTCGATTCAATAATGAAATGCTGATTTGGTTTATGAACAAAGCCTATTGTTCTATATTCTTGTCTGTTGTGTTCAATCGTATTCACCAGTCCCTTTTTCTACCATTTAAGATTGCGTTTTTCATTGCGTTTAATCAAAATAAGAGCAAGAATAGACAGACCGCAAACGCAAAGAAACTGACAAAGGCCGAGGATCGAAATCCACCGATCACCGCACATAAACTGACCTCAGTTTGACCATCGTGTTTTCTAAGAGGTCAGGTCTGTTGCACTATTATTGGCAGCAAAATGGCGTACATGTAACAGTTTGTTTGGGTTTGAACTTCAGAACACACCCGCACTGGACTCTTACAAAAATAGAAGAAAAAACAAAATTCTGAGGACGACTTGTGGAAAGTGTAGTTTTTGAAAAAACAATAATCAAATCAATATTCGATCATTGAATCGAGGCTGAATATGAATATTGAATTGTTCGTTATATGAATGGATTATTGAATCAACAAACAAAATCATCTTGCCATTAATGAATCCATTCATAGTTCGTTAGCGACTGGATTGCTTGACCTGCTTTGGCAGTAATATTATGGTGATGATGATGATGATGATGATGATGATTATTATTATTATTGTCAGTTGAAGTTCGTACTGTTTTCTTGGTCGTCCAACAGGATCATTCCCTGGTACTAGGTGACCTCCTGTCACCTTAGTAACATGTATCCATCACCTTTAGGTGTTCATCACCTATTCTTTCTGTTCCCAGTAAACAAGCTTTTCGTAATGGCAGAACACTTCTGTTTAGTCCTGCTTTCTTTAGATACAGATGGGATCTTTTAGTGACTGTCCCTGTTAACATTATTCTCATTGTTAATCTTATTACTCTTACAATATTTCTTATTTTTTTACTGATTTTATCAAAGTCCATTCAGTGATTTGTCAAAAGTTCCTTTCCACATTGTACGTCTTGTTAACAATAATAATATTTGGCCTGTTAAATAAAGGTTATGTTGGATTACATGTGAATGGTGGCAATTGTATCAAGAAGCAAAACATTGATTTTCCTCCTCTCCAACTGGCAAACATGTTTCCAACAACTAATGATTTGGTTCCAGATGATCTTACAGTGTATATGTTGCAGTTAATTTTTTATCTCAGGTAATTTTTATTTTTCTTCTGTTTTTGGGTATGGTAATGAATGCTAATGAAGTTGAAACAAAGGAAAATTAAAATTACCTGAGATAAAAATTAACTACAACATATACAAAAAACATGTAAAAAGTGTAATTTAACAAGTTTGATTGTGGTATTTTTAAAATGATTTTTTTAAGAATAGACGATTTTACAGTTTTGGACTTAGTACCCTAGCCTTCGAGTGAATGTGAGGCTGAGGTTGACCTCAATTGTTTTAATACAAACCTCCTTTGCTTTGTTATGGAAACTGTCCTTGAAAAATACTAGTTAGCATAAGAACAACTTGATTTACATAATAATGCAGGAAAGTTTGTATCAAAACAAGGTCACTAGCCTGGTGGCATGCATTTGAAATGGAAGGGAAAGGGCGTTTTAGGCTCAAGAGAAATGCGAGGGGTGCACCCCTATTCTCTTGCATCCCCAACCCCCTTTCCCTTCCTTTTCAAACACTTGCCACACAGGCTACAAGGTCACCTCCAGCCTCACTTCCATCTATAAGTTTAAAATGGCCCATTTCCAATGAACATAATCTGATGGTTGTTTTGTTCCATTTTCATTTTCTTCATCCACTTTGTTTAGAACTTTACCACTCTGGGAATTTGGCTCTTTAGCCAGCAGTTTCTCTTCATATCCCATCAGCTAATTTTTGGCTGTGTTTGGTTGTTAGTTGGTTGTTGAGGCTGGTGTACCTGCACGACTGTTTTCTAGAGCGGTTTTCACTTGACTGTCGTAAAACCAAAACCAAAGTAAATACACTAGCCAACCAAAGGGCGTAGTAAAACCAAAACCAAAACCAAAACCAATTACTTTCGACAGTCAAGTGAAAACCGCTCTAATCTACTTAATACCTCAACGGGTCGCCCCTGAGAATTTTGAAGTGATTGGCTCCCGAACTCTGCTGGACCCTCTTCTGCTAATGCTTCAGCTTGTTTAGTCTGAAAAAGACACTGATTGTGAATCAACAATGTTTATAAAAACTGAATGTGTGGTGCATGCTATGCTGGCATCACTGCACACAACACTAAATGAACATATATGAAAAACCCCTCCTCTTTAATCAGCAAGCATTTTCACAACAGCCATTGTTTGGTTCTAAAGAACCTTAGAAAGAACACAATTATCAAAAAAAAAGAAAGACAAAAAAGTTAGATTTTGTCTTATTGTTAAGCCCAACTCATAGTAAAGGTTTTCATTCATTGAAAGTTATTTTTATCATTTTAATAACCCGCAAAGTCTAAGACAGGGCGAAGTCTAAGACAGTAAAAATGCAAAAAATAACAAACAAACAAACAAAACAAAACCAATATCCTAAAATCTTGACTGAACAAGCTTGGTAAATAACGCTTTATTATATGACCAAGAAGAGAACTTTTCCATGTGGAACCAACACAGAAAAAGATAGGCCATGATTCCTGCTCCTGAGTAGCCAATCAGAACACACGAATCACTTTAACTTTCCTACTAGTGGATTCACTCATTTAATAATCAATGAAGAGAAGTTACTATAATTAAAAATAAACAAGTAATACCTGCTCTGGATTGGCCTTGGAAGCAGCTTCATACTCCTCATGCTCAAATTCAGGTTTACTAGATTTAAGTCTGTGTTTCACGGCCTTTTTCTTTCTAGGAAAAGGGCCTGCAGCTGACATTCTTTTCCTTCCTTTCTTTGATATAGCTTTTAGCTACAAGTCACCTTCAGAGAAAATAGAAATAAAAATATACAATGCACTATGTCACAGCAGTAAGAATTTCCCCTAAACTTTTCGGGTCAGTTATATAAACAGAGTTTACCCATGTTTCACAAAACTGCATTCAAAGCAATTTTCAGTTTGGCCAACGCCAACAAAAAAGGTTTAAGTTATCAAGAGCTTGAAAAAAATAGCCGGGAGTAAGGAAAAAAACTGTTTTTACTGCATAAAAATTGTTGTCTAAACAACTTTTATCTTGAACAGTTTCAATATTAAAGGCATATATAGCATAGACTGGAAAAGCACTTCCTTTACAACTATGTCACAGCATTAAGAATTTCCCCTAAACTTTTCGGGTCAGTTATATAAACAGAGTTTACCCATGTTTCACAAAACTGCATTCAAAGCAATTTTCAGTTTGGCCAACGCCAACAAAAAAGGTTCAAGTTATCAAGAGCTTGAAAAAAATAGCCGGGAGTAAGGAAAAAAACTGTTTTTACTGCATAAAAATTGTTGTCTAAACAACTTTTATCTTGAACAGTTTCAATATTAAAGGCATATATAGCATAGACTGGAAAAGCACTTACTTTCTTAAAATAACCCACTTGGAAATTAAAGAGATTGGTCCAATGATTTCTTAACCCACGGCCTAGCTATGTCCAAAGTTTAAAATTACTTCCTTTATTAATTATTCTTGTCATTCTTAATACTCTTTACATACATGTAATGGAAAGGAAGGTTATGCTGCTAATCAAGGCAACTGAAAATGAAACTCTGAATCTTACAAAAAAGGAGTAGTACGAAGAGAATTCAATTTATAGAAGATAAGAAATTGAGAGAACAAGCTTTACACACTATTTTAAAGCCTTGGGCATTTGAGGAATCAAAGAACCAAGACAAAAAGGTCAATAAAGGGGCATTCTGTGATGCAAAAAAGCTGTATTTAGCGGGGAGGGATTACTCACCTGTACATGAATAATAACCAAAATATCTCATCCGAGTTATATTCGAAGTGATGATGACATGATTTACACCAATGTAAACATGTACATCAGGTTTGTGACCCCTGTCATGGATGTAAGAGTCCGAGAGCAGTACTAAAAATGGGTGCAGAAAAAAGCATTTTGGTTAGGCTCAGGATTTGGAGAACTGGGCAGCACAACTCCACCAAATATTTCTAGGAGTACAGTCAACTCCCAAAACTCGAACCTTCAAGAGAAAGCGGAAAAGGTTCGAGTTATCGGGAGCTTGAAAAAAATACTGCATAGTGAACATTTTAATCACATTTAATTGTAGAAATGTCAAGTGAAAATTAAAAGATACATGTACTTCTAGATTATACATCAGAACGTAAGGTAACAAAACATTATCTAAATAGAGCATGCATTTTACTGTCTTGAGAAGTAAAGCTGTTTCACGTAATTAGATTAATTTTTGTGACAAACAATATCAGCCTCCAATGGTTATGGTATTAAACTTATATACTCCTACAACATGTCAAGTTATGGGAAATTCAAAACTCAATGTTTGGGATGCCAGTATACTGTTTTTCCCCAACTTTTAAGGGCTCAAAACATGGTTCAAGTTATTGAGGGGAAAATTATACAGAAATGATCTGTGGGGAAACAAAAACTACTTTGAGTTAGCGGGAAGTTCGAGTTACCAAGGGTAAAATTACAGTAAATGTATGACGGAAATCCAGGGGAAAGCAATTTTGGTTCGAGTTCGAGGTTCGAGTTAGAGAAGGTTAGCATTATGCATCAGTCAATTCCAGCTGCGCCCAGCCCGGGAATGGCCCCGGGGTTGGAAAATGCCCAGTCCCCGGGTAGCACAAAATTTTCAGTGCCCCAGCCCTGGGACTGACAAGGCAGGTGAATGCCCCGCAATAGCCCAGGGGGGCTGGGTGCAGCTGGAATTGACTGATCAATTGTAAATCTTTATTTAAACACGGGAAATCATCAGTTAAGCTTAAGTTAGAAACTAAAACTAATTACAACTGCTTTACATGATTGCCGTGTGGGAATCCGATATATCAGCTACCTTCTTGATATTTCGCTTAAAATGCTCAACGGATGCAGCATTTTTTAAGTTTTTGGGCAAGTTATTCCATAACATGGCCCCGCTGTAAGAGAAGCTTCGTTTCAAATAATTGGTGCTTGGTTTGGACAGGGTCAGCCTTCCCTCAGAGTTTCTTAAGTTGTAAGCAGAGTGACGCTGAGAGAAAAGACTTTGTAGATATTCTGGAGCAAGGTCATTCATGGTTTTATACATCATTAAGGCTTTTTGTTTCTTTCGTCGAAGAGATAGCCTCTCCCAGCTGAGGGTGGAGAGAAGGTGGTTTGAGTTCGCATCAAAGGGTGATTTAGTAATAACTCTGGCTGCACGATTCTGTAATTTTTGGAGCTTATCACTCAAGTAACCACTCAAACAGTCCCAGATGGGGCTGCAGTAATCAAAATGAGGCATAATTAAAGCGTTATAAATTTGAATTGCAGTTTCTTTAGATATAAAGGGCCGCACACGTTTTAGGGCAACTATAGCTGAAGAGACTTTCTTGCAAATCTCTTCAACGTGTTTACCCCAAGAGAGTTGAGCATCTATGGTAAGACCCAAGGATTTGGTATGATCGACTCTCTTGATAACTTGGTCATCAATTCTGATTTCTACATCATCACATTGGGCAGATAGTCTTTGTCTTGATCCAATAATCATTAGCTCTTTTTTAGCAACATTAAGACTGAGCTTGTTAGCTTTTAGCCAACAGCTAAGGTTATTTAATTCAGGGGTTAGAGCTAGCTTAAGCTCTGTTAACGTCTTAGCAGATAATGTAAGGTTGGCATCATCGGCAAACATTCTTGGTACGGCGCTCTAGAGGGAGTTGGGAAGATCATTAAGATAAATTAAAAATAGCAAAGGACCCAATATGCTACCCTGCGGCACGCCGCAGCTAAGGGTACGAGCAGATGATAGTTTAGAAGGCCATTGTTGATGTTTAGTGACCAAGCATTTGTTGCCTCAAGCAAAGCCGTGAGTGTACTATGTAGAGAACGGAACCCTGATTGGCAACCTAGTAGCAATTTATTATCATCTAGATAATGGAAAAGTTGATTATAAACAATTCTTTCAAAAACTTTCAAAATTATAGGGGTTACAGATATTGGCCTGTAGTTGTTAGGGTCCGATTTAATGTCCTTTTTAAAAAGTGGAGTCACTTTGGCTGTTTTCCAATCGTTTGGATATATCCCAGTGAGAATAGACTTTGAGAATATTGAGGTAAGAGAGGGTGTGACGATATTAGCAGCCATTTTCAACAATTTACTCGGAATCATATCAAGACCGATGGCTTTCTTTTCATCAATTTTCGACAAAACGTTAGAAACAATATCAACACTCGGAATTTGCAGAGAAAACAAATGATCAGTGGGCTTTAAATTAACTCAATTATCGGGAGTCAACTGTATTTATAATTCAAACTCACATGTTATGCTATTTAGCGATCTTTTAATCTTATTTTACATAACCTGGAACCAATTAGCACAGTTTTTACCAAACTAGTCCGTAGTCGGCATTTTAAACCTTTATACCCAGTCCACAGTCCGTGGTCCGCAGTCCCCATTCCACCCCTTATACTGACCGCACTGTTCAAAACACCACACAATATCGTGAAATGAGCCGATTACATTTGTTGGGTTTGTAAGATTAAAAAGTACTAAAACCTACTCACTACACTTTAAGATACACCGAAATGGGATGAACCAGTAAATTCTATGGGAGACTGTTATAAGAGCAGGGTGGCAGTAAAACAAAATCTCCTAAAGTCCATACTGTTTAAACTTGTGTTTATACCAGCTGACTGAGCGGCCTCGATAGGCTCTTAATGTTTTTTTTTTTTTCTGCTACCAATAACGCCATGAAAGCACCACTACAGTGCTTTTACTACACTTAGGGTCACAATCAGTTACTAATACCCTGGAATGCTTGCATTTTTTCAGCGTTAAATTTAAAAGACTTACCTGCAATAGGCAGCACCGTACAAATGCATCGATCGTAGTGCCTGTGTGAGTTGGGGGTGTCATGTAACTCAACACCAAAAGTCTCACCACTATCTGGTCACGCAACTACACGTGGCGTGACAAGGACAAGAGGACTTTTAAATCACGGCGCATTACCGATTTGTTTGAAATAGAGTGTTTTCACTCACGTGGCCAGCATCTATGCAAATTTATTGGAACAAAAGAAAGCGTTTGTTTAAGAAAAGAGTTCAAATCCCACAGGACCTATTTGGGACACCAACATGGCCGCCGTTTCATTGTTTTGGAACACCAATATGGCCGCCGTGACGTCATGTGAAAACACTCCCAATCCTTTCTTGAGTCGAAATTATTGAATTTTGCTATTATAGCCTGCGTATTGAAGCGCTTCCAATCGAGTTTTTGCGCGAAAGTTATAGCGGGAAACGGAAGGCTATAGCTTTTATGACTTTTTTGTTAGCTATCGCTTATTTCCGATTCTGCACGTGCGCACATGCGTATATAAAGGGTAACCCCTTTGAGGGAGAACCTCTGAGAGTTGCTTAACTTTTTTTATTTATTAAGGCCCAGTTTCTTATCCCAATGGGAAAAATAATACCTCTACGGGTACAACGGGTAGAAGGGTCACCCTCAAAGCCGAGTCAACTTTTCTTAGGGGACGTTTTTATAAGAAAAATGTCAACCCTTAGTCCGAGACAAAGGTGCTCACGCATGTACATACTAACTGACAAAAACAGTCCTCACGCACGCCATAATTGTTTCGTTCTGACCAAGTTTCTGGAATGGAAGGGGAATCATGAATCATGGATCATAGTTACAAAACACGCAAGAATTATGAATCTTTGTACTTTGGGAATCATGACTAAACGAGACTCTGAGAAAAGCCCAACAAAATACAGACATAAATTAGTTGCGTTCGATCCAGGGAATGCAGGATATGGCGTTTCCGAGAGTCTATCTTTCAAAAAATTTTTTCCGGGGAAGTATGCCCCCGGACTCCCGTATATAATTCGTGCATTCGGGGCTGACAATCCGCTTGCTTCTCCATGGCCAGTAACCTGTTACAAAATCTAGTACGGCTTAATATTCAGTTTCAAAAGAACTCCATACCTAGACAAAATGAATGATGATACCGAGTCTGTATGAAAGAAAAATTTGAACGCAAAAGACAATAGGTGATCAAAAGTCTTTGTGAATCATGAATCTGGAAGAAAATTCTTGTAGGAATGGTGAATCATTGAGGCAAAAACGATAGGAATCATGAATATCAAGATTCAAATGATTCCGCTTCCACTCCCGACCAAGTTGACCCGACTGGGCTAGCCAAAGTGTTTATATGAAGAGAACACAGTCCTAGCTCCCTGCGATGAAAATCATGATCTTCCAGATAAGCCAATGTAAACGGTTCCTCACGTTTTGTAAGGAAATATATGAAACGTTGACTTGCCCAACCTGTAACAACGTTTCTCGGAAATAAACGAGGCTTGAGAAGTTTACCCTGTAGTGCAGGTGTATTTTGAGCGGGCGAAAGCTTCCTGTTTATGTTCGTATTGTTGTATCCGCCATCTTTGATTTCATGACGGGGAAAGATTAGGGAGAGTAAAAATAGTTACCCTTAGGGTAGGTTCTAGGGCGAAAGGAGGAAAGAGGAGGGGGAGATGAGAAAAAACGTTTTTTCTTCTCTTTCCGAGTCCCGCTCCTTCTGACTCGCCCCATTTCCTTTTCTCTTTTGGACTTTCAACAGGGCGCTTTCGCGAGCAAAACATTCGCTCGCCCGAAGAAAACGCCTGCACTGCAGGCCATGAGAAGTTCAACCTCGTCCCAGGAGCTAGGCTAGACGTTCGAGCCTCGCTGTCCCCAATATCCCTGGGAAAAAACAACCAGAGTTTTTCCTTTTTAAACGTTAACTTTGGAGGTGGTTCGACAGAGGGGCACTCCCTTGTTTGGTGTATACGGGTATGTGCCGCTGAACAGGGTATGGTTTTCAGGGTCTTGAGTCTTAAACAGGGCCGGTAATAATCTTACTATTGACCGTCTTAAACAGGGTGTCTTTTAGACCCGAAGCCTTAAACCGGGTGTGAATTTTGGCGTTGTGCTGTCTACATGTGTAACGAATAAAATAATCTAATTATGTTCTGTAAGTAATCTCAAAAAAATCGTTTTGTATGTGACTCTAAAACAAATGAAATAAATATACTTCCCCAATTTGTTTAGTCTTTTACACTTTCTAAAAAGAAATAATCTCCTTAAACAAAGCATTTGGGCTACAGTCTTAAACAGGGTTACGAAAAACAGTCTCTTGTCTTAAACAGGGTAGCAAAATGAACGGATTTTGTCTTAAACAGGGTCAGGGTGTGAAAGCCTGGGCAGCTCACCTTCACCAAAACTGCCCTTAAGTGCCCCCACCCCGTCAACCAAGCGGAAATGTATCTCATAAAAGCAGATGTGCAACGAAACGCGCTTTCCAGTTTATTTGTTATAAAAGAACTGCCTGATCAGGAGCTCCCAACTAGAATATAGTCCAAAACCACTTAAACATAGCATTGCTAAATGTCTTTTAGTATCTAAACGGTAGATATAGGCATATTCTTATCCCCTAAAAATTTTTCATCTGTTCTGATTTCCTAGCTGAAAGTCTAGTGATCCGAAAATTATAGGGATCAAAACTTATCTTTTCGAAAATTTCAGCCAGAAAAAAGGCTCCCAAATATTCTAGGTGACCTTTTTAGGCTAAAAATCCGTTAAAGATGGGTAATTAAACCATTTTTTATATGTTCCAAAATCCTTGGAGAGGCAGGCAAGCAAGAAATTTTACAAGAAATGTTCCGAAAATTCTAGATCTCAAATGGTCTTCCGAACATATATTTTATGGAAATTGACGTTGGGTGCCCTGCCTGATTTATATGAGGAGTAAATAATTTATTGAATAAAGGATGCAATAGCTGAAGCTAAATTTAATGCCTTCAAGATTGATTTAAGCTTCTCAAAGTTATTAATAATTCATAAATACAAAGGAAATTAAGAAACGGTCCAGATAAGAACGATAGCAACAACGGCAACGAACATGTTGGAATGCAAAAAAGATGCTAACTTTTCTATTGTCTGTACTTACTTCTGATTGGCTTAAACAGCAAAAGTTAACAAAACTTCATAAAGCGGTACATATATTCATCCTTACTTTCCAACCATCTTCCATATAACAAAATCTAGTCTCAGTTTGAATAACAAAGAATCCTATGTGGGGAACATGTAAAATTGTAAACTTTTCTTTGCTATTGTTTTCAATTCTTGTGATTGGTCAAAATCTTTTAACACAAAAAAAAACACCCTTTCAAAGTGGAGTGTAAATGCATTTTATTGCGTAAACGGCCTTCATGTAGTGTGCATTCTCTGTGTAAAAATGAGAACATTCCCATGTGGGGAAAGCACCGTTGCCGCATAACAAAAGAAATTGCTATCCACCTTACCCGGATCATTACTTAATGAGTATTTGAAAATCAGATTAAAAGCTTTTTATTTTGCATTCTTAATTTCTCCTTTTAAAATCATTTTGTCAAACTTTCATGAAACACCCCGAAGTTCGATTGGTCAAAAACTCTCCCCTGCGCGTCGTATTTTCAACTCTCTTCTCAGTGTTTTATCCGGTCATGAAACACTTCGTCTCATCCTTGATATATTACATCTAATTTCACTAACGACATTTTAAACTCTCTCTAGAGTAAGGTAATCTTAAGGACAAAATCAACCACCATCAGACTTCCTCACAGAATCCTCACTTAAACCCATTGAACGTGAGTAGAAAAAACAAGCAAGCAAAAACAAAAAAAGCTTTGAGCAGAGCAGTGAAAAGGATAGGAAATACTTTAAACGAATATGCTTTTACTTTGACAACAGATATATCGCTCAAGATACTTTAAATCAGTCCTAAATAGCCAGATCAAT
>NC_133209.1:7199607-7282107 GCF_958299795.1 Porites lutea
AGTGTTTTAAAATTGATGTTCTATGATCATTCTGCGAAACTCGACCCTAGAAGCAGAGTAGCTGCAGTTCAAATCACCACTAGATAAATATGCTGTTCATCTGACTCACTCTAGGCTTTCAAATCTCCAGACAGTTTCTTGCTTGCAAAATCGTTTTTTTTTTTTGGGGGGGGGGGGGGGGGTTGGGGGTTTAAAACTAGTTTGACTTGCAAATACAATTAAACACATACTCCACCGTGGTGTAAAAGGCCTTTCTTGTTTTATAACTTGGTCTACAAGGGCGATGTAAACGTCAGTCAAATGCTTTGAGCTGATCGCTAGATACCTAGGCACTGATATGGACGCCATCATAGCTTTTAATGACAATTACAAATCACATATCTGATGTACATAAAACATATAGAAAAACTGAAAAAACTGCCCTTGCTTTGATAGTGGTTTCTTAAACGTCTTATCTCGTAACTGTGGCAAAAGGGGTCACCAAAAGAAGAAGGACCTCGCAAAAAAAAAAAATAGCCCAAGCGGTGAGAACAATGTTGACTATGTCAGTTTTGAGTCCTTTCCAAGTATCACAGATTGAATTGCTTGTGATACCTGACTTCTCTTGCGTCGAAGCCAATGAAGCAAGTCTCCATGCGCAATATACTCGATAATCAATAACAGAGGTTCAGATGCGGTCCAACAGCCAAGAAAACTCAACACATTCTGATGCTTGCCGATCTCCTTCATGAGCTCAATTTCGTTCATAAATTCCCTTCTCTGCTCTTCGTTTGCGTTCTCTGGAGGAAAAATTTATAGTTTAATCATCCACGAAAATAAGCATTGAAAACAATATTATTAACAGCTACATCACGTTTTTGCTAAAGACTATTACAACACACGTAGTTTATCTTTTATGGGGTTTAAAAACTTAAAGGGAGCGCGCCTAATTTAAACAAGGGGGATAACAATTGGCATTGATCGTTGGTTTGGGCAAACAGCGTAAGGGTTGCATACTTTTAACGTTTTCAACTGCATTTGACCTTTTCAGGTCATTTTAAGCTTTCCGTCGAGAACTCGCTACTGAAGTAAGTGCCCACATCATCCCCTTGCCCAGCAGAGCCAAATGCACCCAGCAACCAGCGGCCATTTTGAACGAAAGGAGTTTATTTATTCAAGGCAACTCGAACGACCGGACTTCTGGTGATTTCATTTGTCTGAAGATATCAATAGGGGATAACAAATTTGTATTTGACTAAATTCAATGATCCCGTTTTTACTCTGTGACTAAAACTCTACTTAGATTTCTTATACTACTTAGTTTACCTTAAGAAACCAATTTCCCTTCCAGAGACTATCAACAAAATGTAAAAACTGTTCACACTTACCATGCAGTTCTTTAACGGCAACAATCTTTTGCCGCCTAGCAGTAATATTCTCCCAGCCTCGCCCAATTAAAAAGTACTCTAATCCGTCCTTTAGTTTTGCTCTGTGAACCTTGCCAAATGCTCCCTGGCCCAAAACGTCAATATATTCTGTTCTTATAGGAGGAATTTCGCGGTAGTCTAATACTTGGATATCTTTTGTGGTTCTGAAAGGAAAAAATAATAACGGCTATTCCCAAGCTTTTTTCTGCTAGAGATATCATTTCAGCTGTCTTGCATCAAATCACAGTCGGATAGTTACGCCATACACGGGAATTACGTCAACTTTCGCAAAGTTTTCTTGGACCAGTAAAGCGCGTAACATGTACAAATTTTGTTGCCAAAAAGTAGAAGTACTCTCTACTTTCTTGCATCCAACAACTTTTCGCAACCTGAAACAATCTTATTCGTTCTAAGACAAGTTTGATTCACGGAAGGTAAAACGCACAACATCGCTGTTCAACTCGTTTTGCACATTTTCTGCCCTTTTCACCGTACCTTTTTTAAACCATTAGTCAAGCGATGACATCATAAAATCAATAATTATAAGTAACCTTTGTATCTTACCTTGCATACCTTACATCTAATAAACCCCAAATTTTATTTCGACTGAGTCTATCCCTCTGGTCTAAAAAACACCCGGAAGTAAAAAAAATATATTTGCAAACATACCTCTTGGGAGACCGGTTTCTTTTCCTTTTGTAATACCTGATGCAAACAACCAGTAGTACAACTACCAAGATCAGGAGCAAGCCGACGAAGATAAAGATCAATACATTTACAAGGGAAAGATCTGTAAGGCAAAGAAAGAAAAAAGCCGGTCGGCAGTAGTTGGAACCTAATTTTGAATGCATGTAGTTTGTCTGAAAATCATCCCTTATACAGTAATATTAATTATGTTAAGTCCTCAAGAAATGCAATTTGCTTTAGGCTACACTTACTATACGAGTCATATTTACTTTGGCGTGTTCTTACTGTAGGTTTTGGTTACCAGGGAAGACAATAATTAATTATTTTTGCCTAAGTTCAGGATAAAATTTGGTTGGTCTCGTTATGAGATATGACTCAATATATATGTCATATGAATTTAAGGCCTTTAAAAAGCGGGTTGTCTTTCCACTTTTTGGGGCAAATATCTGAATATTTCACCATAACGGAAAGGGGGCAAAAGGAGTAGGATCAATTGAATTGCTACACAACCTTGAATCACGTCATATCATTTTTTGAGGCTTAATCACAGACTCCCTGATTAATTGTAGTTGTTGTTGTTTTTTTAAAAAAGAAGTCCTTATTTTACATCGGTAGCTCGAACTGAATAGTCATCTGACGAACAAACCTGAAGCCCATAGTGGCTCATTTCAGCCTCCCCTCTCTCTTTCAGTGCTCCGTTTGATGCGTATGTAAATGGAAAGGAAAGAAGTCGAAAGAAGGATTTGTGGTCACACCAGGGAATCGAATCGGGACCTCCCGCACAGAAGGCCGTGCAGTGACCAACTACTTCGCATATCCTTCAATTCCTTCTAAAATCCTTCTTTCTAAATTATTGTATCACAGTAAATCCTAATGGAAAGGGGTTGCAACCACTACCCTTTCTCTTACATCAAAGCCCATACCTCCTTTCTGTGTCGTCAGCCCTTTCGTCGTATACTGCACAACACTGGATGGGCTCTCTCCAACCACGTTCCACGCCACGACCTGGAACGCGTACTCAGTTGAACAATTCATGTCCAGCTTCAGCTGATTGACATTTGAAGCTGAAACATTTACGTCGGTCCACTCATTGCCTTCGTACGGTGTTTGCTGTTTGTAGCGAATTGTGTAAAATAACGTCATGCAGTCACTTGAAGATGCATCTTGAGACCATTTTATAATTACACCACATGAGATTCCATCATTTGAAGAAATTACACTCATCTCGGGCTTGTTGGGAGTGTCTAAAAACATATGATGATAATGAAAGCAGAACATAGAAATATTTCCTATAAGCGGTATTTTCCGTCTGAGCTACTCAAAAATTATGAATTATTTCTAATGGAGTACCACTGGGTAATATATTGAAGAGCACATGCATATTACCAAAAACAATAAATTGTTTATTACAATTACTCATAAAAAATGCTTCAATCTTAAATTCCAATTACTTATTTCAAATTTCGTAACTCTGAGTTTAACCCCTCCAAGTGGTCCCATCCAAGTTGACCTGACGACCTCTCCACAAAGCTCAACGAAAATAAAATTTATCACAAAAATCATGATGACGGGTGGGGTTCTGAGCGAAAACAATCCCAAAAGGTACCAGAATTGTGACTCAAATAGAATTTATTTAAGCTCCTTTTAGTATCAGTTACAGAGTCTGAGAGCTCTCTGAATTCAAGGAACGACTGGTAACAAATGTGATAAATTACCTGTTTGGAAAGTATTTGCTTCCAAAGTCTCAGTCGGCCAACCATAGCCTAATTTATTCTTTGCCTTCACTCTTATACGGTATTTGCTGTTCGGCTCCAGCTGTGTAAATGAACAGGACGTTGTTTTCGAATTGTTTAATGCAATGCTGTTTATCCAATCCCAGGCGATAGCTGTATATATCTCCGCCAGATATCCCGTCACCGATCCCCCCTTTGCAGTAAGTGCTGGTGGGCTCCAGGTCATGTTGATAAAGCTGCAACCTCCAGTAAAGTTTGAATGCAAGACAGGTTGATATGGAACATCTATAAAATTGAGAAAAAAAATAGCGAAACATGCAGTTCACGTATACTACAAACTACAAAACACTAATGATCTGAATGATCTCGTTATATATAATAAAATATATATAATATACGAAACATGCAACTTCCGTATGTATAGTTTAAGTAACAGGCATCTTTCCTGGGATATTTTACCTGTAAATTATACCCAGTATGTTGAATGGAAGTCACACGAAATCAAACAAGGAGACACTCATAGCGGTACTCTTAAGTAAATATAAGAAATATTGTGGTACTTTTGAATTAATCTATAAAACTTATGGCGAGATTAGATTTATATATAAACAAGTAAAAATGTGTATATTATAATAGTATAGATGTTATTAAAAAAAAAACATTTATAACAAAGTATATATGCTACTTGTACTTACATTGTGCTGTTCTGATTTTCCACGCTCTGCTTGCCTCACTGCGTCCAAGATCATTCCAAGCAAAGACAGTTACTTCATACTCCTTGCTATGCTCAAGACGTAGTTCGTAACTGTTTATACTGGTGTTGGTAATATTCATTTCTGCTTCTTTCCCAGTGGTTGGCTTCAATACTTTGATTTGCAACGAGTACATTGTTATGCTGCAGTTGCTTTGCGAAGGGCTCGTCCAATGCAGGGTAATATTTACGCCAGAAATTTGCGTTTTATTATGTAGTATTTTTGGAGGTTTAGGGGGACCTAAAATCAATGCATCATACGGTCTGGTGATTAGAGAAAGGAATATCAAATAAAAGAAGAAATAAATTTGTTGATGAAGAGACCGTTATAAAAATAAGACAAACAAAATCATAACGAAAAATGGAAACAAACACAAATTAAAAAGAAGAAGATAAAGAAGAAGAAGAAGAAGAAGAAGAAGAAGAAGAAGAACAAGAAGAAGAAGAAGAAGAAGAAGAAGAACAAGAACAAGAACAAGAAGAACAAGAAGAACAAGAAGAACAAGAAGAACAAGAAGAAGAACAAGAAGAACAAGAAGAAGAACAAGAAGAACAAGAAGAACAAGAAGAAGAACAAGAAGAACAAGAAGAAGAAGAAGAAGAAGAAAAAGAAAAAGGAGACGAAAAGAAGAAGAAAATATAAGTCGGAAGAGATCGATGGAAGGAGGGATGATTGGAAAACAAGTAGAAGGATTGGGTCGTTCAGTTTAGCAATGGTACCAGAAAGGTGCGAATAATTCTTAATGGCAGGTACTCAGAATTGACGTTCGAAATTTATCACAAGGATATAAAACAATGGTAAATAACATTAATCGTGGTAAGTAATAGTGATTGAACAATGAACAGTTACTAATTTGAAAGCGAAGACCGCGATCGCGCCTAAGAGTGAAGTAATTTTCACTTCTTTTTAAATTATTATCAAGCACATTCCTCAAGTACACGGTTACCTATTTAACTGGAGCTCCGCATTTAGGCTTTCTAAATGAGTGCACTTGCCTATAAGACTCGTCGGTTTTGTTTTCACTGCCCACTCGCCTGGTCCCTTCTGGTTTATAGCTCGGACCTGAATATCGTACTCAGTTTCGCTCTGCAAATCTTTGAGCAAACAGCTGTTATTTGATAGGAAATTTGTGCAGTTAAACCATTGCCCAGTGTGTTCCCTGACCCGAACCTGGAAACCACTCGTTGGTCCTCCTCCAGAGTCCAAGGTGTCAGGAAACCATGTGACTTTAAACTTTCCACATTGTTTTTCAACGATTTCAATCCATTTTGGCTGGAATGGTACTCCTTTAGAAAAAAATAAATTAAACCAATTATAAAAATAAAATAGCATAAAAGAATAATAATAATAATAATAATAATGACAACAGTAAACAAAGTACTTTTCTTATGGGCTCAGTAAAATATCTGACTAATAAACTCCAATGAAACTCAAGCTTTCGTACATCTTCGAACCTCAAGAGGCTAGAGTTGCTCTAGAGTGCGCCTTGAGCAACTCTTACGCCTCTTTCGTGCTCTCCAAACTTCCCGCGTACTTTATATCTCGACACTGACCCGCGCGGACGTGTGTACCAATTGCTAAATTAAAGTACGTTGGTACTCGCGTTGCAGGCGTTAAAACGGGAAGAGAAATGGAGAATTCTACGCGAGTCTTCTCTCTAGGCAGCCCCGAATTCCCCATTTCCCTTTCTCTTTTAACGCCTGTCACACAGGCTAACTAGAGCCCAAAAGGATTAACTTGAGAGTTATTTTTAAGATAGAATGTATATAACAGAAAATCCCAGTACCGGTTTCTGTACGCACAGTCACCATGTTCTCATCCGGGATACTACTTCCGCGTTCATTCCATGCAATGACCATGACTTCATAAGTCCTGCTGCAGTTCAGCTTTAGGCGATACTCCGTTTTGTTCTGCTTTCCCAAATTCTTTGTTTGCCATTTTGTTTTCCCATTTGATATGGTCGCTGTTTCTCTAAAATGAACTGTATATCTAGTTATCGGGCAGTTGGTTTGTGAGGGATTTCTCCATGAAAGAGCTGCAAAACAGCCTTCTGGTTTGGCTGAAAATTCCATCATTTCCGGTACATCTGAAAAGCAAGAAAATGGAACATTGCTCTGACCACAAATCTTCTTTTAATTCCCCCCTTCCGGCAGCTCATCTATTTCAAGCACGTTTAGGTGGGTCCAACGTGGGGTGGGGGGGGGGGGGGGGGGGGTATTGAGTTAGTAGAGAGGGGGGACTTGTTTTATTTCGCGAATCGAGGCACTATACTCAGTACATTTTCTAATGATAATCTGGGTACCTTGGCCACCCAGTCGAGTATCAAAATCAAATCCAAATGTCACGCTTGGAATAAACTATACCGGATCAGTCAATGTGATAAAGTTGTGGTTAATTAATACACTCTATCATTTATTAATGAGGCTGTGAAGAATTAGGGGGGAGTAGAAAGGGGGAATAAACGAGGGGTGGGGCTTAACCCTGCAAAAAAAGGGGCGTTTATTAGACGATTTACGGTATTTACAACCCAATTTGTAAATTAAAACCTGAAGAGGGAGGAGGAGGTTACATAACATGTGTCGATACTTTAATACTTTATCTCGATGTGCGTTAATCATTTGGTTTGTAGTCATTTGTGATTAGAGCGATTTTCGTATGACCTTGAAATGCCGAAAACGCGCGAACAAAACAGAAACAACAAACGAACGAAAATAGAGCGATTTGATTGGTTTGTCGAACGGATACAAACGCGCGTGGCTTTTGGTTGGTTAAGCGAATACTGGGCTGAAAAAACGTTATGCGCGAAGAACTTTCTAGAAACCAATCGATATTCGCTTTAACGTCATACTGTAACACGACTGGCCAATCGAACGATGGCTTCTCCATATTAGGGTTTTCTTTGGCGGGAAAACGAAGAGGCCATGTTTTGATCTTTTCATCCATTGGCTGATAAAACAAATAACGAGCACTTACCGAAACCATTTTTCAAGGTCATACGAAAATCGCTCTAACAAATCATATTACAGACAATACATGATTCCTTTCTCTGGGGATTTTTAACGTAAGATGATCAAGGGCCCCTATCATCTTAATTACCTGTCGTTGTTGTCCATTTTTCTCTTGTCCAAAGGCTGAATCCCATACTGTTCTTCGCCCTGATTTGTAATTCATAAGCAGTATTACTTTGTACAGCCAATTCTTTATTACGAACATTCTTTGATAGGTTGAATTCTTGCTCATAATCATCCGCGAGATTTAATAATATCATCTGATACCCAGTGACATATACTGAAGATGGCTCTTCCAACTGCACTTTAATATTACGTCCGCAATTGATGGTTGATAAATTCTTAACCTCAGGACGGGATGGGACCTTGGAGTTCACTAAAAATAAGGTAGTAAATTAGTAATGACAAAAGATTTAGGGATTGCGGGCGAGATCGACCGATAATCAAAACGCCCTTGAAGATCAAACGCGCGTGATCAGATTACATTCTATGCATTCCATTCATTGTTAGTGTATTGGATGTCCAAATGAATGCTAGCCTGTTCCAGGCTCTCAGATATTGGGGGAAGACGCGAAAGAAAAAGGTACGCGAAAAGTTGGCGGGGCGGGAAAGAGGAAAAGGAAAGGAACCCCTGTTCTCCCCAGTTCCCTCGCGTTTTATTTTCGTGTTTGCCTTTTCTCAATTCAGGGGACCCGACTATCTCGCAGCCTGGAAAAGGCTAAATGAATGCTGGCTACCACATACGTGAAACCCAGTCGTAATGGAAAACCCGACGATTAGCATGCGGGCTCCTCTGGTCCCCCGAAGAAATAAGAACAACAACGTTAACAAAACTAGCGAGGAACTATCGCGCAAAAATGGTTCTCAGTAAAAATGTAGCAAAGTACAGTTTTCGAGTTTGATGAGTCAAAGACAACTTGTTGCCTTAAGGTTTCTTATCCCTCTATGTATAGCCTTACCCAATGATGACATGTTTCGGTTCAGTAATACAAAGGTCTTGGCTAACAGTACGAAAGTACGAAAAGTATTGAGTGAGATATAGATTGTTACTGATTACTTTACAAAGCCAATTAGAGAGAACACACACAAAAAAAACATACCATCTTCCAGTAATGGAATGTCTTTTACAGCTAGCACTGTATCAGGATCAAGTAGTTTACACTTGAATTGTCCAAGGTGGTGCTTGTTAACCCCTGTTATCTGGAGAGCGACAAGACCTTTCATTGTGGTTTGTTGACAAGAATTAGGCGGAGAGTGCGAGATGGATATTTGATAGTTTCCAAAAAGGTCTGTTATCTCCATACTATCGTTAAACATCCACTTCCATTGGTAAGAAGCTATTTTTTGGGAATCCAGATGGTAAGCTTCGCAGCTCAAAGTAACCTTTCCATTTGTTCCCATATTAGGAGGAAATGCCTTTATTTCAGGTAGTGCTGGTGGGCCTGTTGTGAAAAAGTAAGAAATAAGAACATCAAAAGACCGGACCGGCCGTCTGCGAGACGAGTCGTTCCCTTATCGGCTTCTCTGACAATTTTCCATTCACTTTCGCTTATATGAAATCCTTTCGGCAGCGTCGCGGATCGATCCTGACCATAGCGCCGCCAAAAGGATTGCTGATCTGAT
This sequence comes from Porites lutea, assembly GCF_958299795.1. Lineage (NCBI taxonomy): Eukaryota > Metazoa > Cnidaria > Anthozoa > Scleractinia > Poritidae > Porites > Porites lutea. The sequence goes on from NC_133209.1 coordinate 7,208,817, forward strand.
AACTGAGAATGCCATTCTCTAGTTAGCCTCTTTGATTTAAATGTTTTTTGGATATGCCTGTATCTAACATCCTTTCCGTTTATAAATCAGCTACTTTGACACGTGATTCTTAGCAAAGCTTTATAATACAGGCATTTGAATACGTCCCTGATTTCCTGGTAGGAAGCGCAGGTTATAACTTAGCCGTCGGGCCAAGAAAGAAATGGGGATTGAAAAACAGTGAACTGTGAGCAAGTTTTTCATATGGGCGATATCGTGAGAAGTCACGCACGAGCTTCGCTGGTCGATTGCATGTTCTTGCCCTGCTAGCTTCGCTCGGCTCTTCTCGGCCAAGGAATATACCTTTTAATTCACGATACTCGCCATCTTTCCCCACAATGATGGGAAAAAAAGCAATGTCAAAGAAAAATGTGATAAAATCTGCCAATACAAGAATTCGTGCTCATGTTTATTCGAGACAACAGAAAATTAACAGCTTCTTGTCTTAAAGACAAACATAGAAAAGTATGGGTGGAAGATATTATTTTTTTACTTTTCATGGATACTGTAGCCACCATGATGTCCTCACAGCAAATGACGTAAAACTTGCGAAACTCGAACCGTACATTTTGCATGACTTTAAATCGTCTTTCCGTTTTGAGAGGAAAAACAAACTCGACCGCGATGACTCATATTGGCAAATTTTACCCTTTGTTTACCCCCTGGAATACAACGTGACACGTAAAATTGGCATAATCCCATCAATCCTAAGGCAATCCCCCTTTTTTTCGTTTAGCTTCGAATGCGTTTCCTTATATTAGGTCGGTCGGTCGGATTGAAAAAAAGAAACCTAATCACAGGAAGTCTCCGAATAGGAGGTCTGGTACCCCAGGATGACAACAAAAGTTAACATTTACATATTTGGATTAACAAAATGCACAATATACTGCAAAAAATGTTCCTTTTTTTATTCCTGTCTTTCTCTATGCTGTTACTATGCGGCATTTTCAGATTAAAGGAATTTAAGGTGAAAAATGGTTTAACTACGTCGTTAATTTTTTTTTTTTTGAAAAATGACAAAAATTTGGATCGGTGTCACGACACTAAACGGAGAAAAAAAGAGGATGGCCTAGAGCGCGTGGAAAGATCGCATGGATCGTGAATAAGGTATATTTGATGCAAAATTGTTGTCTTCCTCTACCAACTGTCACTACCTACAACACCTTACAGGAAACAGAAACGATGAAGCTGCGGTTCTCAGTTGTGAAGTTGTTCGTAGCTTCACAGGTAAAATTTCCAGAATCTTGGATGTCCACATCAAGAATATGTAGGGTCACATTTATAAGCTTCTCTCCTGATCTCCTTCTCTCTATGATAATTTTCTGGTTAATCTCATCATTTTGCAATTCTTGACCATTCTTAAGCCACCTGACTACTGGTAGAGGCCATCCCTCGACTACGCAACTGTAACTTTGCTTTTTACCAGCAAAAAGAGATGAATGATCTTCAGATAACTGGATTGAGGGCCGTCCTGCAGTTAATTAGAAAAGGCAGAATTGCAAAACTTTATACCCCAAATTTTGTTACGTATCACTGAAGAGAAAGTAACCTGAAGGGGAAAAAGGATAACGTTTCCAAAACCAAAATATTTTCTTCCAGTTTCAATTAATGTTTGATATACCATAAACGTCTGCTTATAACGAAACTGTGGGCTCATACAACTTTGTGAGTGGTTTTCGGAGGGCTTATAACCTGACTAAGGCCTAGGCCAAGCGTCGAACTTTTCATGAGATGAACCACACTTGGTGAGATAGGTTCATGAAAAGTCCGAAGTCTGGCTCAGTAAAGTTCTTCTGAATGAGTTTGGATATTCCAACACGTTCTTAGACGGATAGAATGTTTGAAGATCTTCTTCGGGACAAACGTCGACCTTTACATGCGAAGAACTAATAAATTAAAAATTTGTGTGATAATGTTTATTTAGCTTTGTTTGAGAGAAAACTATAAATTAAAATTGCTTTTGGGTCTGATTCAGTTGATTGGTTCGACGCGTTCTAAGTTCGACGTCTGACCAAACAGACGATCTTAACTTAATTGAGGTCGACCCAAATTAGTGTTTGGTTGGTCTCATGGAAGGTTCGACGTTTGACCTGGGCCTTAAAAAGTATTTCAGAACAAGCTATTCAAAATACTTTTTGAATTTATAATATAAGCAAGATGAGGGCTCATCAGAGGGAAGGGGGACGATTAAATAGGATACATTTTTTGTTTACCGGTAGATGGGCATATAATTGGTAGGAGAGGGGCTTATAGGCGGACGTAGGGAGAGAGGGGCTTAATAGAGACGAGGAATTATGGCTTATTTAATATAGAAACGACGAAAGACGTAGAATACAAAATGGAAAAGCTCAAGTACGAGAAGTTGAAGGTCATGCAGCCGAGGACCAGAATCAAATCTGAACTTACAGTTGGTAAAAAAAAAAACATTCCGGATCATTCCAGAGGAAGTTTTACAGTCGTGATTGATTAATACAGTCTATCATTATCATTAGGGGGGGGGCTTATTTGAGAGGGGGGCTTAATAGAGGATTTACGGTGGTGTTATTACTGGATTACCAGAAGCCCACAATGCACTCATTCCACGTTAAGTGGGTAAATTGTGCCAAGGATTTTCGAAAAATCGAAGGTCAACAAATCAAACAAGTAGTTAGTTTAACCGAAAGATACATTATTGAAGGGTGAGAAACCAAAATTTGGTCAACATATCTTTTGTCTATAAAAAGTTATAGCCTGTTATTTAATAGCATCTAGTGTGATATTTTGTATGGCTTGAAACAGCACAGTGTTGCATTATAGTATGTTTTTTTTAATTTAGCATACTATAAAACGTTTAAAATGAAATCCGTGGAAGGCTAAGATCTGAGTTTTACATTTTAGTCAAGTCAGTGGCTCAAGGAATGAAAAAGTCAAGTTGTTCTGCCATGGTGTACTTTGGTCTGACGTAACAAAATATTGAGAATTTAAAATTGCTGTGTTTTTTTAATGTTTTTTCTTTCAAAAAGCCGTCAGACTAAACATTATTTTGCTAAATGTGAAGGAAAGAAAGTGTTGTTTACCTTTTTTATAGTTTGGAAACATGTGACCTAGTAGAAAACGAGTGATTATCAAATAAGTTTCGGTAACGGAAGTTACAGAAGGAAGGTAATATTTCATTTCTCTTCCAACTACTTACTTTTGGGATTACAGACCGTCTTAAATAACAATGCATATGACTTATTCCATTGAATTGAATTAATGCTAAACAGTTTTGGATGAAATTTTGGAATTTTTGGGGTGGAACAATGCTAAAAACAACAAAATGAGCAAAATAAATTGAATTGAAAAAAAAAAAAAATTAATAGATACATGGTAATCTGTTAGAATTCGTACAAGAATTGTAATACATGAATGTTGTAAGGTCCATTCACAGAAAAGAGGGTTGAACTAGCGAAAACAGCTTCAGATAATCCACTTCCTGTTTTGTGTAACCTCCGTTACTTTAAAAAAGATAATAAATTGATCAAGATGCCTGTCCCATTTTCATCTTATATTCCTAAATTGCCTAGAAATACTTCAAAGGAAAATAAACTTCTTTGAACTATGCAAAAAAACTCGTCAAACCACAAACTCAGCTAAAATTCCCTTATCACACTTGACAGAGAGGTATCTCACCAATGGCACACGTATGAGGGTTACTTATGACGAAATATTCACCAGATGTCATCAAGGCTTGGGTTGTTTGATGGGGCAATCGTGTGACAGCATTTCCTGAAATTTTCCTGACGTTTATCCCATGTTTTAGAGACCGGACAAATTCTTGGTAACGGAAGTTACAATTCTACCTTTTCTGTTACATCTTGAAGTGAAATTAATAACTCGGAAAAACCAAACATACTCCATAATAATCCTCACTAGCTCCTCCGTCACCACAAAAATCAGCACGACCCACTTTTCATTTTTTCCTGCTGTAATATTAGTAACGGAAGTTACAACCTTAACTGTTCACCCTGAATCCTGCTATTGTGAGAGGGAATTTCTTTCCACGGGCTTCTGCTCTGCATTTTCTGCATTGCGTATCAAAAAGAGCAAACTTAAGTAATATTTACCCGATGTAAATCATTCGCAGTATTTATTTCTAGGCCATTTGTGATCTGCCCTCAGATCGGTAACGGAAGTTTCATAAAAATAGCGGACACCAGTTCACTGTAGTTAAAAGCAACAAATGATCAGTAGGACTTTAGTTTAGGTCCCTCCCGAGACATTGCATTGATTAGTTTCCATAGTATAAGGCGACAAGCAAAAATATACCGTAACCTTCTATACCCACCCTCTCTGTGGACATAGCAAAATTGCATTTTTTGGACACTTTTGGCCTTGATTCCCTCAAAGTTACTGTCTACAGGAGCACAAAGGGGTACTGTCGCTATTTATTTGGGCATATTTTAAGTATTTTTCAGCGAAATGATTATGGGAAAACAATTTGAGTCCCCAAAACTTGCCATGGACACCAAAAAATGGTAATTTACCCACTTAACGTGGAATGAGTGAATGGACTCATGATCTCTGGACCGGAATAACTAAATGAAGGTAACAATTGGCCTTTCTTTAGGCATGTCCAACACTTGTGTAGGCTATGAAGAAGGATGAGGTATTAGAATAAGAAATAAAAATTTCAAAATTAAATTATAATTTTGATACAAATTATCCCAGAATCCTTTGAGGCAATTTTGTTTATAACTTTGACAATTTTATACGTAGAAGACTGACAGACCACAGCAAGGTAACATTTGCCATAAAATATCTTCCCATGTCATATCTCAGGAAATGACGTCATCATTCACGTGACTATCGCCGACATAGGTGATTTTTGTTTGCTGTGACAAGATTTCATTAACGAGTTAAAACAAATAGCATATTTGAGGTTTTAGTTGTGTGGGGCATTTAAATATCACCAGTTTACTTCCGGCATTTAAAATTTAAGGGGGTAATGAACATGAGCGAAAAAGTCGGGAGACAAGGCAGAGGGTTGTAGAGAGTCAATCTTTCATCACACATGAGCAGAGAAAATTTGCAAGAAAGTGAAGTTCTACTTGATAATTTTTTTCATGGCCAAAAGAGGGACCTGACGTCGTTAGTCACGCAATCAAAGTGTTTTGAATGTTTTAGTTCGTTTTTAAAGTACCTTTCATCTTCAATTTGCAAGTTTTTGTTGTTTTTCTCGACAATTCTTTACGCTCTATTGTCTCTGAGTAATTATTATTCTATTTCCAAATTAGAACCAAACGAAAACTGAGCCAGAAGTTTAAAAGTTGCGTAAATTGGCCGATACTTAATTTTGCAAGTTAAAATCGAAAAGGAGACCTACTTTTGAGACTTTTGTAAAATCTTTTTTCACGTTATCTGTTTGTTTGCCGAAGAAAATGTTTAACGTTTGTTAATAAAGGAGAACTTTCAAAGCTAAAAGGATGTATTTGGCGGCCATATTGTTTTTCTTCATTCTGGGGAGAGAGAGATCATGTAGCAGTTCTTCTATTAAACGCTAAAGGCCAAACTGGTTTGCTACCGTACCCTAACCTAAAACAATGGAAATAATGATAAACAATGTTGTGTTAATGTTTTCCCCGACCGATGAAAAGTATGGATAGCCGCGAGATCGATGGTTCATAGAGTCTTCGTAAATTTCTTAAACAATCACCGGCATGGACCAAGCCTGTAAGAGTATTAATGGATTTATTGTGAGCATTACGTCTAGCTTGGATCAGTTAAAGATTGAATTCTACACGGAAACCGAAAAAGTCATCCTTGAAAACTGTCAATCACCATAGAGAAGTATTATGTAGCTCTTTTAAACCTAAACCACTGTAAGCGCTCACCAAGATGGTCCAGTGAATAGAGGCCTTCATTTTTAGTTCTAACGTCGGAGGGTCAGGGTTCGAATCCCCTTGAAGCAAATTTTCCGGACCATATTTTTTCTCATTTTCTTTTTTACTCTCTTTTTTATCTGTGTGGTGCACATAGCTAGTAACATGATGTGGTAAATTGAAAGCAAAATTTACAGGAATATAAAAAATGCAATATGTATCATAGCATATCTACCGCTATTTATAGTAATACTGGACACTGTTACCATTACCCAGTTAAAACGTCGAATTTCACATGTGCCTAATTTAATTCGAGAAGTAACTGCTTTGAGATGCGACGTCTGAATCAACAGTTTCAAATCAAATACCACTTTGCCGAATCTGCGACTGAAATTACAGTCGAAAATTCGACTTAGGTTGCACATTTGATTTAGAAGTCGCGTTTCGCATGTGCCGAATATAATTCATTAATATTAGAAACCCTTATCCATATCGAACCATATTGGGTAACAATTTTCTCAGGAGACTGGGAATATTTACAACGACAAACGGATTTAAATTCGGCACCATTATATCCAACGGTTGAATCAACTGCCGAATTTAATTATTTTCTTCGACTAAAATAGGTGTTCGGCACTCATAAGAAATTCCACGTTTGAAATGGCCTAACATGACATAAGTTTCAGCTTAGCGGTTTGCAGGCTGTTCGTTATTAAGCTAGTTGTTCTTTTTTCTTTTCAGGAAGAGCAATTCCTATCTCTTTGTAAATCCATTTTATTAATCGGCTTGTGCCACGACTTAAGAATTAGCTGTAATAGTTGATTTTGTATGTCACTGAACATGATTTGTATATATAAAAAGCAGTGCACGTGTTCAATTTTCATCCACTTATGTTAATTAAAGCAAATGGCATCACTTCTCACTATAACAGACAATCTCAAACCGTGACTTCGTCGTATAAATTTGCAAAACCGAAGAAAAACAAGAAATCTAACCTTTTTGATAAAATTATTTTCAGGCTTAAACTCGAAGCTTTATAGCGGAGCTTCACGCGCGGCGCGAGGCGCCGCGCATGGGCGCTGCCCCATAGGTAAGAAAATGTGGCAATCTACTCATCCGAGAAAATTTGGTAATCACGTGACCGTACACCGACCGACCGACCGACCGACCGCCCGCCCGCCCGATCTTGAATGTGATCGAAGATGTTTGCTATTTTTTGGGTGTACTATAAGGCTATCAATTCGATGTAAGACGTTTCACTCTAAATTAACTTCGCCTTTCCCTCAAAAGTCACATGAATGTGCCCTTAAGTTAACTGATTTGTGGATTACAAGTTTGTGGTTTGATTTAAATTATACCTGGAATTTTGAAAACCTGGTTAGCAAAAATATCAACTCATTCTACGACTTGGCAATTTAAAACAATAAAACTCATTCAAAGGCCGATTAAAAGCCTTCATCTGACGCCGGGCAGTTAGTTAATGGTCCCTAGAAGCATTCCAACGACTGCAAATTTGAAATGACGCAAATTTTAGAACGTTTATTCAGTAAACTGACTTCGCGAAGTTTCAAACCGGTTTCATTAGGGAGTTTAAGATACGGCGACTACGGACTACGACTACGGTTAAACATGCTACTGCGCATGATCAAAACCACGTGACTGTTCATTTTTCCCACGTAGTCCTGAGGCTACGGTAAGTTGTTGAGCTGTTTCGCGTAGTCGGAACTACGGAGAACATTTTGGTCGTATTTTGCCGTCTCGGTAATTCAAGAATCTCGTCTTTTCGTAAAAAAAGTTTTCAATTCACCTGCTTTAAGTGAGAGGGAAGCGAAATATGTAAGTTGTGTCTAATTCTGCTCAGATTTACGCTTTTAATCCACTGTTGTGACTACATTGTTATCTAGCTAAGCTCATATTTAAGCTGTTTATACGCAGAATTCAGATTGACGGCCAAGGAGAACAGAAAAGGAAAAAAGAAACGAAAAGAAGAGAAAAACTTGAAAAGTTTCAATGTTTGTTCGAACTGATTAGTGTGTCTTTCTACTTGTGTAACCTTTGTTTATACGAGTTTTTGTATCGCTTTTGCTGAATGAAAATGATGTAAACATCTTCGAGACAATCGAAACTCGGCATTCCAATACTTTAAACTACATCAGATCAGTAGTCGGAGAAGTCAATCTTCTAAATCTAATAAATGAGCTATTACTATTTCTGTCTATTTCTTTAATATTTGACATAAGTATTCATGGGCGAAAAAAACAAAACCTGTGTAACCAAAACTTTGTCCACCAATTTCACCCGACGTAATTGCTTCCTTCAAGTATGGAAGAATTTGTTCATTCTCCTAAAGATAAGATCACATGCAAAACTGACTTGCATTTTTGAAAACTGTTATGAAAACAAGAAAATCTTTGCGTGTTGTCTCCCTCTCCGCCTCTTCTCTCGTAGTCTACTCTCTGTTGTGCAATCTTAACGTTCTATTTTTGCACGACTCAAACCAGTGCTACAACAAAGGACAACGCTCGTCCAGCCGTAGTTCGTAGTCCGTGATCTCCGCATTTTAAACTCCCTATTTCTGTCTAGAAATTTTTAAGTTGAGTGAAATGCAGCGAAAGAGTGCCTGGTTACGGCTTACATAACAACTTAAATAATTAGAAAAACACTACTTTTTTCGCGGTTCGATAAACAACAGGATTCCGTATGGAATAGACACCAAACTGAATGAAACGTAGTGCACAAATTATCACTTTCTTATCTGCAAAAATCGGCCTATGGTTCAATGCCATTGGAGCCCGCTGAAACTAGACCTAGATCTAATTTTCCTAAGTCGCGAGTCGCGTTTCCAAGGTACAACCAGCCAAGTTAATCACCGATGAAACAGTATAAATGGCTGGCACAAAATATTTTTGCCAAACTGCAGTTCAACCACGCGATCACATACCTGTCAACACCATGCGGAAATCACACAATCACACACTTTAGACGCACTGATAAGACTATCCACAACCACGCATAATCATAACTGAAATATCATCGAATAACTCGGAAAAACTCAGCCTATCGTCAGATAAACACCTCTGGACTTTTCTCTCACACTCGTCTTATTCAAGTTCCCGGATGTAGAGTCACACGGTCGGCCGATCACCTTAGCCTTGTTTTCACACCAGAAAAAAGTCTTGGCCTGGGTGAAAGTTCACCTGCAATTTTGCTCCCACCTAATTAATTTGACTCCTAAGAGCCTGTTCCCAAGGTCAAAGACTTAGCGGTCATCTTAGAAAAGTGAACAATATCGTACCTTTCTGTCTCAGACCGGATCAGCGTGACTGATCCGTTTAGGCAAATGAAACGAGAATACAATACGATATTGGATGATGCAGACTCTGCGAATCGTAATAACTTTGCAATTGTCCCATCTCAGATCTTCACATGATGCTCCCCGAGAAACTTTTCTCAAGGTGACCAATATCTAAAACTAAACTGCTAAACGGCACCGAAACCAGCTTTGGGCGCGCACTGATTTCAAATAACTGTCACTTGTGGTAAACAAAGGATTGTGGGCAAGGAAAAAAAATACGGAGCGGGGGTAAGATAGTTATTCTGTCTACATCCACTTCTACGCAAATCCCTAACCACATAACAAGCAAAAAAAAAAAACGACATAAGCAAACAACACAGTAAACAAGCTACTAGACAGGGGAGTTGAGAAAAATTACAAAATGTTTGCTAACCCGTTTTTCATAACTCCAAGTATAATTATAAATGTATTAATTGGAGCTTCGCTTTTAGCCCTTGCTAAACCTATATATTATAGTGTAAAATAATTATAATTTACTTTTACCGGTATCACTCGTAATGATGATAATAATAATTAATAATAATAATAATAATAATAATAATAATAATAATAATAATAATAATAAAGCTGCCTGCTTATTGATATGTCCATACCCACTGAAAAGAACACTGGAGTTAAAGTAACTGAAAAACTGTCAAAATATAAAGACCTTGAAATCGAAATTGAAAGAATGTCGGATATGAAAGCCACAAAAATACCAGTAGTGATAGCCGGAGCCTTGGGACTAATTCAGAAAGGATTGGAGAAATATATACAACAAATCCCGGGTAACATCAAAATTTATGAAGTACAGAAGATCACACTACTTGGAACATCTCACATCCTAAGAAAGGCACTCTCTATCAAATAGACTTCTGCTTCATTCTATCCTTAGGCACTAGGAATGGGCTCGGATATTATGTTGTATTATGGCATAAATCAAGTTAAAGAAGATAATAATATGACTACCTACTTCCACAATCGGGCCATGGCATTTGGACGGTCAAAGGCGTAGTAATCGGATGATAACCAACAAAAAACTTCCAGTTTTTACCATCGCAATGGTAAATAGTCGAGGGAGGAAACATAAATTCATATCCATTTTTGCATGAAACTGAACAGCTCATGCCATTTCCAAAGGAATAGCAAGCCACGGCACCATTTCTTGGGGGTGGGTACTCTGGACACGCCGAACCTTTAAAGAGGAAATGACTTATAATTATTACTTAGTAATTAAGGTGGCTTAAGACATTGGTTGCACCACCTCTTTTGCTCTCCTTTTATCGCTACAATGCTTTTTCAGTGGACAGTACGATAATAATGATACTACTACTACTACTACTACTACTACTACTACTACTACTACTACTACTACTACTACTACTACTACTACTACTACTACTACTACTACTACTACTACTACTACTACTACTACTAATAAAATATTGATAATGATGATAATAATGAATATGATAATGATGATGATTGTGATGATGATGATAATAATAATAATAATAATAAATAATAATAATAATAATAATAATATTATAATAATAATAATAATAATAATAATAATAATAATCTTGTGGGATATGCCAATAAAGAAAGATCGTGAAATAAAGGCCAACAGATTGGACATCGATATGAAGAACAAAAAGGAAAGAAGCTGAAAAACAACACTTCAGTTAAAGTAACTAAAAAAACTGTCAAATATAAAGACCCTAAAATCGAAATTGAAAGAATGTGGGGGTATGAAAGCCACAAAAATTCCGGTAGTCATAGGGGCCCTGGGACGGGTAACATCCAAATACATGAAGTACAGAAGATCACACTACTTGGAACATCTCGCATCCTAAGAAGGGCATTCTCTATCAAATACACTTCTACCTCATTCTAACCCTAGGCCCTAGGAATGGGCTCGGCTATTACGTTGTATAAAATCATAAATCAAATGTCATAAATCAAGTTAAAAATAATGATGATGATAAGTCTGGCCGATAGTTACCTGTAAGTACGGCATACTGGGTCAAAAGGCACCACAACAAGGCTATGAAAACTGGGACCAAACTCATTTTCTATTGGATGAAAACGTCAAAAAATCAATTGGTAGTGCACTTTTAAAGCCTGACAAATCAATAACCTATCATCACATTGGCTTAAACACGTTTCTGTGCACCTTTTTAGCGTCACTGGCAGATTACCATTTTCATTAAAGGGGCTGTGTCACGGCAGTCCAGTTCATTTTCTTTAATTTTGCCAATTACTTGCCCTCAATCGCTATGGAACTTAAAGTAAACAAAGAAATTACATAGGAATAACAAATTCAGAGATCTGAGACAAACAAATATATATCTCCTGAACATTTTTTTTTTGAAGTTGCAAAGAGTAGGGAAAAACGTTTAGGCTGAACACCTTTCAAAAATCCTACTTTCAATCCGTTTCAATCTTCTTCAGTTTTGCCCATCCGTGACATCTGTTGTTTCTGTTATGTTATTTTAACCTTCCTTTAAAGTTTTAAGCGGTTAGTTTCATGTTTCTCTTAATTTAACGGGTATTTTGTAATTTCCTAATTTGGCTGAATTTCGTGGTTCGTTGAAACAAGAGGTCATGCATAATTGCTATTGTTACATATTATTATTATTATTATCATAATCATAACCATAACAAAATTGTCAGATCTGATTGGCTATCAACTGCCCTGATTTCAGCCTTAATTGGACAGTTTAATAGGACAGTACACGTCATGCCTAAGTAATTGGACAGTACGCGCCATCACGCGCGCGCTTAAATGGCTTTTTTTTTCACTGCTAGCAAAACAAAATTTCGAATTTCTTGTGTTTTGATTTAAAAAATAGCCTAGTTTATCACAAATTTTGTTAAAGTTATGATTAATTGGTAACAGAACTTCGTGTCGTCCAATTCGGTCTGTAATCATACTCGTGATTAAACAAATCGGACTCCCGCTACGCGGTCGTCCGATTTTGTTAATCACTCGTATGATTACAGACCGAATTGGACTCCACTCAGTCCTGTTACCATTACTTCTTCTTCTTCTTCTTCTTCTTCTTCTTCTTCTTATTATTATTATTATTATCCAGGGCTAAAAGCGTAGCTTCAGTTATAATTTAAATCAAACAATAAACTTGTGATCCGCAAATCAGTTAACTTTAGGGGAGATCCAAGCTTTTAAGGGTGAGGCTGGGTGATTTTAGAGAAAGAATAATTTGCAAACAGTGCAAGAATGAAAAAAAACATCTAAAATCTTACATCGCATTAATTTAACAACTAGGTCATGCACCAGTTGTGCGTATGTCAAGATATTGAGCACAAGTCGCCTAAGATATGATCACCTTTGATCACAGTAGAATAGGTGGGGAAAAGAAATTCTTTCCACACAAAATAACCCAATAGCCCACCTACGCCATCCTTATTTTATAAGGTTAATTGGACAGTCCCAAAATATGATTTTATGCAATAACGGTCAGGCTTAAGACATGATAGTCCTCGGTGGCAGCCAATTTAAACGTGTAAGAAGACTTTTAGACGGGGACTAGCGGTAGTCTTTTCACAAAGACAACTTCTTCTAGACTCTCTGGATGTTTGTTCACTTGGTGTCTTCTTGTTCTACAATTTTTCTCCCTGGTAAATTAGTTTTACACCCATTTTTATACCAGCTAGAAAACCATCTGCTTAGTGTAAACTTATGCTGACGTAAGTCTAATCTGATTGGTTAAGACAGCCTTATTAGTATGAAACCTTCGAGATAATTACTTTGTCAAAATAGTTTTTCTGCTAAGTTTTCACTATTAAGCTTAGGGTATCTGGCCAATATAAAACAAGAAGAGCAATATAAAAACTACAAGGTATATACTAGTAAACATACTGTTCATATTAACAGATAGGAAAGTACTAAAATGACAATTTGGAGATCTAAGGTTGTTGTTGATTTACAGAGGGTTTTATGAGCTTCTTCATTGAAAACGATTGGCTAAAACGTTTCCATAAATTACCTACGGACGTGATAGGAAACTCAGAGGACAAATTAAAAATACAGTTCGCGGTAGAGAGCAGAAATTACAACAATAGATGTTTACTTTAACCAACACCTGTAAATTGGGAGATATTCCATATCATTGTCATTAAGATATTTTAAGTTACAAATAAAAACCATCGACTATATGAATTCAATCGAGAACATGGGAAACAAGCTAAAAATCTGCCAAAATAAGGATAGAGGTCATTTCCTGGAAATCTAGATGAGGAATCAAGTGAAGGTTGAAATATCTAACCATGCGATATTTTAAATGTAAACAAGCCTTTGTTGGGAAACTTTATTGAACATTCTTTGACGACAAAAGGGTTGTCGTGGGAGTCGCGAAAGTGTACTAAAATAGAACATATTTGTTTAAGGACGAATTCATGAAAAGAGAAGGTTTATGTTGATGAATATTTTATACGTCGAACTTGTAAAGGTATTGTGAACAACTAATAATAGGTGAATATTCGTGATACCTGACATTACATACCAATAAAATATCCCTTAGTTAACTTATCATACTGTAACCACTTAAGAACATCCTCTCAATTTTAAGCATAAATCAAACTAGTAAGAGTAAACTAGATCAAAGCTAAAATGTACATTGCTTCAGGGCCTGCGCAGGGGGGAGGGGCTTGGGGGGCCAGGGCCCCCACTTTTTGAAAAATAAATAAAATTAAGTACAGTGGAACCTCGATATAGCGAAGGGCCAAGGGACTTGCAAAATATGTTCGTTATAACGAGGTTTTTTTAAAACTTAGATCGAGGGTCTTTTTCATATTGCCTTAAACCTTGCTATTACTGGAGTAAAAAAAAAAAACAGTTCGTTAGACCGAGGACTTCGTTATGGAAATTCTACTGTAATATACATTTTCACATAAATAGTATCTTTGTCGAAATAAGAATCTTTCAGCATCTAAATTCAGTATTATTGCATAGTCCGTTTCGATCCCATCAGTCTGATGCCACGGTAGTAAGCGTCGAAACGCCTGTTCACAAAACTGCACTTAGTCCTAGACTTCTGCGTTTTCAAACCGGCAAGGCTATGTAGCATTTTCAACGATGCGAAAGTCCGAAGTCCGAGGTCTTGAGCCTGCTATCGGTTGAAAACTAGAAACTTGTCAGCGAAGGACTTAAAGAAAAAAACACGTAACCTCGATGGGCCGAAACTTGAGCCCGCGATAAAGTCATGTGATCCTGACAGATAACAATTGATCATAACAGCTACAATGAGGGACAAAAGTGTTCACACTCTTCCGTAAAATGGCCCCTTTTTGCATAGTGGATAAACTTATCCCCTTCCCCTGTCTACCCACACCCCTTCCCCCCCAAAATCAATGTTGAATTTTGGACCCTCAAGTCTTTTTTTTACTTCAGACAACATTGATTCGGGGGGTAAGGGGATTTACGGCGTTTAAAAAGAATGAAATAATAGATGAATTAAATATTTGCTAAAAGCAGCGGTTTTAAACAAGTGTGTCAACTACTTTTGTCCCTGATTGTAGCTAGAATGTGTGACTTTTCACATTGGTTGCCCCGGGGTGCGGACGGATGGGAGGAGGAGGGCGGTTTTACTAACGGTCACGTGACTACCAAGATTTCTCGAATGGAAAGGTAACTAAATTTTCTTAGCCACGGGGCTACGTTCGCGCGCTTAGCGCACGTGCTGACCTCCACTATTATTGTTATCTCTGTTATTATCATTCCTTGGAGTTGCAAGGAGTGGCAAATATGATTATGTTTTCACATTCTCCTTGTCCATTTTTGATCCAAGAACTACAATCAAAATCCATCAGGAAATTAATGAAATTGAACTATATCTGCTTGCAACATTAAAAATAAAAAACAACAAAAGAAAACAAAAAAATCAGATGAATTGCAAAGATCAGCAATAACCCTTAACACTATTCAGACGTGGTGGGAGCTCCCCTGACGAAAAAGTTGACTACCTTTAAACCGTTCAAGCTATAACCACGACTATCTGGCAACATTTTAGAGTCGTTGTGTTGTGTACGTCAACACTGACGTTACCATGGCAATCGAGTTTTGACAGCAATATGTTTCAAAATTTATTATTACAGTAATTGCCTCTGTCAGACAGTGTTATTGTGCCCCTCTCACTCCCTTTCTAACGTTTGAACACATTACATTATGCTTTATGATAATTAAAGTCACAGCGTTCTGTATATTTGAAATACCTTTGGCCAATCTCCTTTGTAAACAGCATGTAACACACTGGCATCCTTCACAGCTATTCTTTATCACTCCTGGATGGACTATGAAACTGGCTAAAGTGAAAGTGGGTAACGGAGAAGTTAATTGATTAAGGTATTTATAAATCGAGCCAAATCGCCGCGTATGACTTCAAAGCCTTGTGTAACACTGAACCCTCTATAAAATTTCCACTGTTTAAACGTCAATATATTTTCAACGCAAACTCGAAATTTCAAGGAAGACGTAAAGGTAACATTTCATCACTCATCTCCAGGTATATTTTTCTTTTCAAAAATGGGGAGGACAATACCGAATACAACGCTGTATGAAATAGTGCCGGATGTGTGGCAGCCAGCCAGTCAGCCCAAGATGACGACCACACCGAGAAATCGTATGGCATCTAGAACGACTCGAATAGTAACCGTTCTCCTTCGTCGAACGCGATAAATCATTCTATTACAAATTTCCTCCATGTGCTCACTCACTTCTCATTGTGATGGACCACGAAAGAATGACCACCATTTAATAACTAAGAAAATGAGCAGTATTTTCCTTTTAAATTTATTATTCTCACCCCACGAGAAAACTATTTCTTTGAAATTTTGCCTTATCTACCTGCAAGCGTACGCAGAATTTATGAAAAGACAAAGGAGCAAATTCCCCTGAGATTTACATTGGGAAAATAAAACATACGAGCGAAAGATCTATTATCCGTTTCATTTGTAAATGAGTTATGCATAATTATTCATTGAAAATTGAAAAAAAAAAAAGGTATCTATAATGATGAGGATTGCCGAAAGTGAATTCTCTTCGCTTCTGTAATATAATCACCTGTGAGGCAAGAAAAACAGGCAAAACTATGATAAGGTCTGAGAAAACATGCAACCTGTTCCTTGCCAAATCAACGACGTTCTTTATTCGTCAGCGGTCAGTGAAAATGGTGAATGAAAACTCTACAGCCAATTTGCGATTCATTGAGGAGAAACAAATAAAGAAAAAAATAATATTAGATAATTTGAGAAAAAGTTGTAAGTCTCAATATTGCATCTCACATACTTACATTTTTTTTTTTTTCAGCACGAATAATCCTAATTTGTACCACATCACCTCCTTAATGCGTGACCTTTTTTAAGCGCAGGTGAAAAAATATCAAGTTATTGTTAATATTTACCACAGTGTCATCACAACGGTTATCGTAATTTGCCTCAGCGAAATTGTAAAACCGATTTTTCACGGATTGAACATAATGCAAAGGTTTTGACTTGATAAGAAACAAAACAAGCTAGTATACATGTAGGAGAAAGGTAGCCTATTTAACAGCCACGGCGAACAATTTGCATTGCGATACCTTTCAAGTCCGCACTTCTATTATATTCAAATGGAATTTTAAAGCAGATGTCGAAGGCAGGATAGGGTAGCATGAAGCATTAGGTTTTCTATTCATATAAAATTTGTAGTGGTTTAAAATAAGGCGCGACTGCCCACTTTAAATCATAACCAAGAAAAAAAAAAAAATAAAATAAAACTAACAAAGTAAAAAGGGGGCGGGGGGGGGGGGGGGTGGGGGAATGATTAAATAAATTTACGCTAAGGTTGGATTTGCAATAGGTGTCCGCCGCCAAAACCGTAATTTCTTTGTCGTTTCTCCAGGGGTACCCAACGAAAATATATAGTTAAAAAACTTAAACATAGTGTTTTGAACGTATTTTAGTATTTAAACGGTAGATATAGGCATATTTGTATCCCCTAAAAATTTTTCATCTGTTCGGATTTCCTAGCTGAAAGTGGAGTGATCCGAAAATTATAGGAAATTAAAACTTACCTTTTCGAAAAAGAAGGCTCCCGAAAGTTCTAGGTAACCTTTTAAGGGTAAAAATCTGTTAAAAATGGGCAACTATACCATTTTTTAGATGTTCGAAAATCTTAAGAGAAGTAATTAGCAAGAAATTTTACAAGAAATGTTCCGAAAATTCTAGGTTTCAAATCGTCTTCAGAACAGATATTTTCCGAAAATTGACGTTCGGTACCCCTGTTTCTCGTTGTTAAATTCATCGCATAATCGAATGCTCACGTTTTAGACTGATATGAACGCACAGAATGTACCTGGCTTCAGTTATGTTCTGTATTGGGAGCATACACAGCACGACTGCAGCATACACCCAAGCACAACTGTACTTTACAGTTAACTCACCCATTTAATTTTTCACAGCGGACGGTCAATCTAACGTATCAGTACTAAACAAAGGAGAAGTTAAATTTACCTTGATATTTCTTACACTGGAAACAGCATGCATCTTGTTTTAGACCTTTCGTGCTAGCATTAATGAGAATGCCTTTAATTGGCATTTGCATAGGAACAGCATCAAGCAGGTAAATGTCAACTGCGTTTATTTTAATAAATGCTTTTACCTATTTTCAGTGTGTTTTAAGAGCGGATGCCTGTAAATATCGACCAGAGGTGGAGAAAATAAAATTTTTGAAAAATTCCCCCAAAGTTATGTAGACTCCCCTAGGTATTCTAGTAATGAAAATATAAATTTTAGTTTCATTGGATAAATATTTTGGCGATACGGCGAATGTCAAGTTCGGGCGATTGACGGCCTCCGCGCTAGACCGGGCTACGAAAAGTTAAGACCACCATTTCAATCGAATTCAAGTCTCATTCAACCCAAAAAGCTTCTTATCGTATTGTAAAAGAGGCTTAATACACATACTGAGTGGTCATGTTCTTGAATTGATCGCAACTGGAATATTTTATGGATTTTTTAAATATTTACAAAATTTTGACGCTTTTACGTGAGCAAAATATTGTCAGATTTCAAAGGCCTAAAATCACATCCGATACATGATTTCTAACAAAAAAAGACTTACACAAATCATTCCTCCAACAAATGGTTCAGCCAAAATACGTTTAATTTGGGCAATCTCAAGTCCCAAAGTGAAACACAGATGCTTCATATACATTAGGTGGAAAGTTTCATGCCATTTTGTCAGCCTTAAAGAACTATTTCTCTGGCCTTCGGGTGCAGTAGTTGAACTCGCCTCGCGAATGTAAACTTTTGGGTCAAGTTCTTATCACGAACCAGCGAAGTTTTCAAAATGAACACCAACTATCTATCCTGTCTAGTAGATAATCAGGTCTACAATTGGTTTGTTTGTACCTTGGGTCCTTGTTTGACTTCATTCCCACAATGAAACTGAAACATGCAAACTACAGTGCAACGAGATTCCCGCTCGCTCGACATGTCAGGTGTCACGTGAAAGGGCCGTTCTAGACTTGATTGCGTTACGTAAACACGACACGGCGACTTTTTCTGAGTTGTGAAAAAAATCCATTTCTATCTTACATGTGGTAGATATGCCATTTGAATGAACCGACAATCTGAATTGTTTTTCTTTCACCGCGCAGTTTTACCATACTTGTCGGATTCCCGACGAAACCAAACCATCTTAGGACCGAACATTAACCCCCCAAATTTTCAAGCCCTAATTTCTCCAAGCCCTTAAATTTTTCCGTGAAGGATCAATGTCAGGATCAGTAAATGTTTGTGGTTGGTTTATTCATCGTACCATCCGCTGAATTTTACTTTTTCTCATCTGACAGTCTGAACTCCGCGACCAGCATCGTACGCGTGCGGTACTACACCAATCATTTTGTTTTGAATACCCTTTGAAATTCCTACTTAAATCAAGCTACCGAAAATGTCTATAGATATTTATATTTTCCAAATTTTCCTATCCCCAAAGAAATCCCATGATGAAAAATTTCAAAACAAAAAAGAAATCCCTTTATCATCTCGGTAACTTCATTTCTCCCCTCCCCCTCCCAACCGCCTAAGATCAGATATTATTGTTTTCGTTGTTCTTTTTGGTTGTTGGTAGTGGTTCGACACTTTTCGCCCTTCCTTTGTTTGTCCTGGTTTCTGTCAGTTTGGAAATATCCTAATGCGTTGTGCAATAATATTGCAATGTGCTGTATAAGGCCATTGTAAAGCACATGTCAAGTAAGGGCGTCGATATTTATAGATTTTTGGACCGTATTGTTTTACTAAGTTTACTCTAGGCTAGTGCTGAAAATAAACCCGCATCATTGCCAGCTAGTACAATTCTGCTCGCTTTTGTGTGGCGATACAGCGTGCAAAAATGGAGCGTTGGGTTGGTGATCAGTGTGGTTCAAGTAATAAATAACCGAGCACACAGTACGTGCGCATAGGACAGAGCAACTGATCAGTTAAGTGCCTCTTTACGGTCAGTTCTGCGTCATGCCACTGAACTTGCGTAGATGCCTGCACATCTTCGAACTCATTAGGGGTCGACCATTTAACTCTTGAGGGGGTGGTAATTCTGGTCATCAAGAATTTTTTTCTAGTAATCTGGTGGGCAGGATATTTTTTTCCCTGTTTTTCCCATAAGGTTTCTATTACATTTGGGCTGCATGCAATGATTTTCTTCCGACAAGCGCTTGCAGGAATTTGTTTTTCAAAATCACTCCCCCCCTCCCACTCAAGAGTTAAATGGTCGGTCCCTTACAGCAGAATCAGTGTAACACGAACAAATCTTTATCTCCCCCGCCCCTGGTCTGTTAGACACCTAAGGCTATAAGAAATAACTTGATGACCTAGGGATACGTGACCACTGATACAACTAGTGGTGTGAGATATGAACAACAACAACAACAACAACAACAACAACAATAATAATAATAATAATAATAATAATAATAATAATAATAATAGCCAGAAACGCATTACAGTGTAATGCATTTCTAGCTCTAGCTTGTAAACAACGCTTTTGAACCTCATTCCTTGCAGATAAATCAACGTTGGAGATAATAGGTATTTTTTTATCATAATGTTTACTTGCCTTGTGACTGCGTTAGCGCAACTGGTGGACAGCTTAAAGTTAGATTTAAAAAGTACCTAGCCTGCCAGCGGTATTGCACTCGTCGTGCAGTAGCGAGTACACATGTACTAGCTTAGACCGAGAGTGCACTATCAAGCGCAATATTAGACAGTAGCAGGATTTTCTGCATGTAATTAGGAGCCCGCCATTTGAACTTTGACCAGGGTATGGGTGATTTCATGGGTTTGCGTAAGAATTTTTTTCCCCCAAACCTCTCGTAATCATAGAATGTTTTTCCCCTGACATACAAAGCTATTGTATGGCAGGTATTTCCTTGCAAGACTTTTTTGTGCTCAAAATCAGACTTCACGATAATTTTTTTCTCAAATCACCTCTACCACGCCGCCCCCCCCCACCCCCCCCCCCCAACTCAAAAGTCAAATGGTCGGCCCCTTATAAGCTCTTTGCACATGATAGGCCATATTAGCGTGTTGCATAATCACTGCGAAACACATTAGGGACCGGTCATTAATTATCCCCTGGGGATCAGTCGTAACTGAGAACCCAAAAGGGGGGATCGCTGAAAACTTTGGATAGATTCAGAGGCGGAACCACTCAAATTAGCTTGGAAAATGAAGACATGTGGTGGGGGTGGGGGGGAGGCCGGGGATCGTGAAAGTCATCAAAAGTTATTAGGCGGGATCACTTCAGGGAAGTAACAATCAAAGAAGAGATCGGCTAATATTCACCTGGTTTAGTAACAAATCCTGCGCCCTGCCCCCTCCCCCCCGGCGATAAAATAATGACCAGTCGCTCAGGTTATATCAGGACGGGGGAAATGTGTTGAACTAAAATGACTAAAACAAACAACAAAAACAAACAAACGAACAAACAATAAGAAAGAACAAGACGCCTAAAGTCGTTTCCGTGGGATGCGTTGGTCTATGGAAGCATAATGGCGTTCTATCTGAATTTGGAAAAATTAGGGAAACCGGAAAGATGTGTCATGTTATGAGCATCGATGAGTAGCTTACCTGTATGGGCTGGTTTAATGTGCCTATGACTGAATTTATAGTAGCCTTCGTGACAGGCTAATATTTCTCCCCAATCCACATCCCCGTTTTGCTTCCTCCCTATCCCCTACCCCTTTCGACACCTTCTACGCAAGCTAAATTTATTGTTGTCACTGGTCGCAAGGATGGAGTTGATCTTGTTTTGATCTATCGATATGTAGTTATTTTCATAGCACGATTTGGATAAGAGAAAGAAGTTATTTTGCATCAAAACAAGGTTTTCCCGTGTAACTTAAATTGGCATGTTAACGGAAACAAGTAATGGAGAACATGCGGAAAATGCTCCCTTATTAACCTGAACAGGAACTATATGTATAAAGATACCTCATATCTTGGTAGTAAGTAGCCACAGGTAACTTTTTCAAAGAGAAATGAACATTGTAGTTTTAGGTTAATGGAACAAAACAAAACAAAACATCCGCTTGCTTTATCCAGGGGTCGAACCCAGGGTTACAAAATTAGATAAATTTCCAATGTTTTAATCCAAGATGAAAGTTTAATATTCCAAGATGCTCTTGATACAGTTAAAAATTAATTGCAATGTGTTTCCAAGGTATCAAAGTTAACATAGTTCCAATGATTTTCACTGATTCCAAGGTATAATAAGTTTACTAAGGTCCTGATCCGTGTCCCATCCAGAAGTCCAATCCATGCCGAAAGCGAGTCGTCGATCGACGAGGACAATATTTTCGCGATTTAACCTCCCATCGTCAAGGTGTTTTCGATAAGAAAAGAAAATAACTGAACTCTAGCTGTGCTCGGCAAAAACTGGCGAACTCCGACTAGAAAAATCTATCGGAAATCACGGCCCGCAACCAGACGCTACTAAAACATTATGAAAAAGCTAGACCTAAACAAAAAAGAATCATGAAGGAGAGAAATAATTTGGCTTAGGTCGCATTTCGTGACTTGCCACTATCCCGAAGGATTTCGCTGGTTAACAAGCCATCCTAAACCACGAGTAGGAAAACTCAAGCGCGACAAATTTGGCAGCCAAACAAAACGCATCGCATTGTTCACCAGGAAGCAAATCAATTAAAAATCGATACAGAGTTTGTACAATCTGATTGGTCGGCTTGGAATAAGAGATAATCGATAAAGATTTTAGGCAATCCTATTGGCTGGCTTTGCAATTTTGGGTACAACCGAACCGGATTTTTACCGTGGGAGTGCCACAGGCATCCCACGGAACAAGTACTGTACATATCGTGGTTAGAAACGCTCAGGGATCACAAGCCTGAGATCGGTAAAGCTGCAACCCAAAACTCGACTTTTTTTTTCACAACTCAGCAATGTTTACGTAACGCAATCAGGTCTAAAACGGCCCCTTCACGTGACATGTGACTTGTCGAGCGAGCGGGAATTTCGTTGTAGTTTGCACGTCTCAGTTTCATTGTGGGAATGAAGTCAAACAAGGACACAAGGTACAAACAAACAAATTGTAGACCTAATTATATACTAAACAGGATAGATAGTTGGTGTACATTTTGAAAACTTCGCTGTTTCGTGATAAGAACTTGACCCATACGTTTACATTGTTTACATTGTGATATGTTGTGGTATTGAGAACATTTGAGAACATTTTTTGAAGGTTTTCGGTTCTTGGCAACCTAACGTGTGCTCAGGAACCTCGATGACTACGCGTTGCATGGTGAATGCGATCATTTTTATGCTCATCCAGTCTAATAATTCCAAACGCCTCTCACGCGCAATCATTTGACTATCTGAGGTTAGAAAAATCAAATTTTTGTCATGTAATATTGACTACTAATAGTTGACACTACTCAGGCTAGTTGAGGCATAATTGAAAGCCTAAAAGGACCCCGTAGAGAATGCAAAGATCCTTTTTAAAGGAGCAGAAAGATCCAAGCAAAGGGTTCCACTAAGATATGATAAGACATATCTCACTAAAATAGTTTTGGAAAATTCATACCAAGCATCACGTGACATTCCTTGGACCATGACGTCACAAAACCTGTTTTCTCAAACGGGGCAAGGTTGTTAAACTTCAGCCTAAAAATGCTTGTCATCAAATTGTCAGCGGAACTGTCTGGATTGTCAATTAGCCTTACAAGGTTACAGCATTCACTGTTTTGACGTTATGCTAATTTTTCCAGAATAATGCGCACTATACATACCTCCATGACTAGTACATCTTAGTTTGAATTTATCGCATCTTTTGAATGTAAAATATTGGCAATACTCACACTGAAATGTACTAGTCATGGATATATGTATTGTCCGCATTAATTTGAAAAAATTACCATAACGTCAAAACCGTGAATGTTGGAGCGCAGATTTTTGACCGGTTCGTCGGATAGGTTTGTCTTGAAATTTCAAGGTGTTACAGTGAATCAATCTTAATGAAAGTTTCGGACATTTTTATATACATTATGAAGATTATGTGAAGAGATTTTGAAAAAAATTCGTTCGAGTCGTTTCGGAGATATACAAGAAAGCGCTAAAAGTCCAAATTCTGAATGAAGTTGCACTTATACAGATGGTGAGAAAATGGGTTAGTTTTCAAGATCGCATGAACGAAAGTACACCAAAATTTCCTAGTATCAAAACATGATATTAAGCATCATTCGTACGCTACGTAAGAATAATTTGAGTCATTTATAACGTTTTTATTACATAACCTATCACGGCTATTGAAAATTTAAGGTTTGGAATATATTTTAGTTTTATTCGAATTCAAACATACAGAATTTTTTACTTCTTACGGAGATTGTTTGCTAAACACCAAACTTTAAGTTCCTAGTGTTGGATTTTCAGTAGCAGGTCTAGATCACACAAAATTCGGCTTTTATCAATTTCAAAGTTTTTTGTTTATTGTTGTCATAGTAATATCGATTTTACTTAAAACTACATTTTCACAAATTTCAATCCATAGCCAATTACTGGTGAAAATTTTATAGCGATCGGACAAGGTAAAAACTACTTTTAAGGCGATTGAAAAATATCGGTATGGCCTCTGAAAAACTGTATCGAAACACCTTAAGGTACGGAAAAGCGGGCAACAAAAAAAGTGCAACTTGTTTTGCAACATTGCTGCATAGTGAGTTGCATAGCGATGTTGCACGTTTTACCACCAACATCAAACCTCTCTTGCAACAAATCAGGTTGTTAACAGGTTTGAACGTGGGTGGTAAAACGCGCAACGTCGCTATTCAACTTGTTCTGCAGCAATGTTGCAAGACAATAAAATTGCACGTTCTTTAATTTGTTGCCCGTTTTTACGCACCTTTACCTAAGTTGTTCCTTCAGGTTTTTCTGTTTTACGTCATCCTAACCATTTCGTACTTGCGGGCGCGAACAATAGAAACGTCATTTTTACCCACTGATTCCGTGCGACCCCTGTTCAAACAAATCGAGATTTTTTCTGTCATTCTCTATTTTCCAATTCCCCATAATACACTCTGTTTGCCCCCCACATTTTGCATAAACCATTGTTTTTAAATACTCCTGGGAGTATTGCATTTTCCCAAGAGCATTTTAAGACAATAAGTTATGCAAAATTTGGGGGGCAGACAGAGTGTATTATGGGGAATTGGAAAATAGTCAATTCTGACTGTATATTTCAACTGTAAACACTTCCCTTAACCCTTTTGTTGGCAAGTTCCTGGGAAGGAAAAGGCCACTAAAAATACTACCAACAAAGAATTTATTTCTTGGCATGGATCCTAATAGTATGATGTCAAAATTGACGTAGACTGTTTGGGGATATATTTTCCTTGAAGTTACCACGCATTCGGTACCAAAAACCCAGAAATCCTATTTTTGAGAATTTTTAACAAATTAAGACTTGACTAAAATATGTCTCAAAATAGTTGCCTATAAAGTTTATCACCGCATATATGATTACTCCAAATATCAACATATATCAAACTGGCCAGTATAAAAGATCGATCCAATGTCACACAAGATTTATTTTGAAACCAAGAAAGCAGAATAAACATTGTTAAAACTATGGAAGAATGGCTAAAAACTTTGAGTAGTCGATACAAAAATGGCGCTATTTGCATATGTTTCTTTGCAAAATGACAGCTTTTGCTTCGAGTTACCTTTCAAGCTTGTAAATCCAGCATCTTTCCTCGATAGCACCACACATCTTAAAGTTCAACTGTTTGCCTTGTAGTTCGCTGCAGAACTGATTAAAAAACACGACCATTCCCGAGAAAAATCCTCCCAAAAATTACAAAAGCTGAAAGGTCTTCGTCTTCCGTCGCCAATATTTGACGAGTATCTGAGAGTGCCTCATCGGGCAGCGGCAATTGCCCGGATCCCTTGAGTCCATTTTTGTGAACTGCATTTGACGAAGGTTTCTGATTACTCAGTTTCTTGCAATAATCAAAGATTTAGGTAAGAATACCCGATCGGCAAACAAAATTTGTAAACAAACATTTTATAACTGTTATCTCAGTTAGCCTTATATAAACCCAGAAATAACTACAAACAGCGCCTGGCCGGTGACAAAAACACAGAACGTATGAGTATAAAGATTATCCTAAATTGAGCATAAATTTCAATTGCTTATGAGCAAATGAACAAATTCATTCGCGTTGCATCGGGTCAGTGTTCCGCAAAACAAATTTCATCGAGTAGAACATATAAAGAAACTAGATTATAAACAGAATATTCAGGCAATAATTCATTTTAAAAACATCGATTCTTAAACATATACGATGGTAAAGCAAAGATACAAGGAAAATTTCAAGTGTACCAGATCGGTGAAGATCGCGCGGCCTGTTGCGGTATAACTACCGGTCGGAGTCAAAAATTAAATTAAAGTTGAACGAACTCATGCCTTTAACCACTTTCCAAGTGTCGTGTATTCTTTTCGTAAGCCACACACTGCTCCTAGAACCATACCAGATCGATCGGCTAACCTTCTCTATCTCCAAAGACTCTTGAGAACGTCCTGTTGCCGGACGGCCACGATGCTTTTCTGAACCTCCATGATCAAAACATTATTTTTTGCGTCTTCTTAAAACGTAACCAGTCAAACAACACACAACCACACGTTAATCACCACTACCGAAGTATAACTAGGCCAGCCAAAGTGACGGATGTCGGAATAAAACGAAGGATTTTCAAAGATTGTATTAGTAATGGCGATTTCGAATTTAGTGTTGACCCGACAAATTTATTCTGAAGAGACAATCGGCGCGCATGCGCATAACCGTGATCACCTCCCTTTAAAGGTATCAGCGATCAACCATCGAACTGTAACAATAAACGATAAAACGCAATCAAAACCTTAACTAGATGTTCTTAATTGTAACGAAGTAAAATCAGTACATTCTACTGACTTAATTTTCGGTAGACCTTCTTCCGCCAGGTGATGCTTGTAATAATAAATACCATCCATAACGTATGGCATACAGTTTCAAACAGTTGTTCTACTTTTAATGGGAGATGACAAGTCTTATTTCGAGTAATAGGCCACTATTTGAGCCTTACTGTCGAATCAACCATGTAACACAAATGTGGCCGACGTCAACCAGTGGAAAATGTATCCTTGGACGTCTATGGCACATCTTCTTGACACATGCACGGAACGGTCTATTGACGTTGAAGATTTGGTTGTACGCAAAAAAAATATGTTCTGCCAGGAGAATCCTGATGAATTAACTACCATTTCGATTATCAGGGTATATAATTACCGTTGGAAGTACAACGTCTGGCAGGTTGTTAGAATTGTTGGTGCAGAGTGGGGACACTATCTTGCTTGGATCAAAGTATTATTTCCACCCAAAGTAAATTTCGAATGGGCTTTTCCATCCCAATTCTTCTTTGCTTTCGTCGTTTAGGATACGGCTATAAGCACCGAGATTAACCACCCAATTTACCCCTTTCTTGCCCAGTTTAATGGAATCATACTTGATCTTTTTTCTTAATCTCCTGTGTGATCGTTCCACTTTCCCCTGAGATTGTGGATGATAGGGCCTTGACTTTATCATTTTGGTTTTAAAGTGGTTCCAGAGAGGGCGCACTTTCCCTTCCAATCCTGGGCCTCGGTCCCTTTGAAGGCGGTCAGGTGGTCCGTGTTGATCATATATCGGTCACAAAAGTCATCCAACCTGGTTGCTTGACTTTTTTTCCATAGCATGTAGCCATAACGTCCATAACTGATAAAATTTACTTAAATAACTTGCCTTTGGTCTTGACCGGATCCTTGCTTAGATCAATAAGGTCAATCTGGTGTTGAGACTGGACATGTTTTGCAAAGACCGGTTTGGGAACCGCCTTATTGGTAAAACTTAACGTTGTGAACGCGAAATTTGAATTCACTATTCGTAACATGAATTATCTGCTTCTCACTTAAACCCGTATAACTATTAGCGGCATGATTTCGCAGCTTCTTACAGCCAACCGATTTCGCCTCGTCAAAGACAGCTGACATAGAGGATCTCTTTATCACCTTTCTTCCTGAAAAATACAGTGTAGGCTAACTAAAATGTTCATCAAGCCATCTTGATACCAGGACGCAGGCGAAAAAAAAAATTAACAAAGATCAGTCTTTGCCCTGATTTTATACCGTGGGAAACTCACCCCCATGGACGGCCACTGAAATCAAGAATATGGAACAGGAAATTGGAAATGGGGACCTGAAACGAGATCGATCAACGATATTTTCTCTAAAGTTTAAAATATGCTAGGGATGGGATCAGGCTTTCCATGTTATATTGTGACTGAGGTTAGAGTTAATTTTGTTACAAATAGGGTTAGTTATGTTGAGGCTAGAATACGGCTCAGCTAAGAGCTCCGGAGTAAGGTTCTTAAAATGAGACTAGGTTTTAAGCTGTTTTAAGCTATAAACGCCCTACCTAACACTAGTGATGTCTTGCTGAGTTTTTCCGTTCCTGGTCTGCATTTCCCGTTTCTTGTTGTCAATTTGATAACTTTCCTTTCATTTGGAGGCGGCGTTACGTTTCAGAGTGCATCAAAGCAAAAAAAAATATTTTGCGTGGCGTTTATCCCCAAGCGCAGCAAATGTTTTAGCATTATTTTTTACGGAAAAGTTTTGAAGTTCACTTCACGAATTCTTGCCGTGAATTTCTTTTTAAAGAAACGAACATTGTTGAAATTCGATTATGGAAAACAATTTCGTTGCCTAGCACGTGACGTCACCGAAGTCTGCTCGAAAAAACGTACATATTGTAGTTTTTCAAGCTCGCCGAACGGCCCAAATTAATGAGCCTTTTTAGTAGGCAACCTCAATTTTCTCGTGCAAAATCAGTTTTTCATACATTTGCATACTCTAAAGGTGCAGTTCATGAAAAGAAAAAGATAATGCACAAGCCAGGTTTGCATAAAGCACCAACTAGTGGTATCTTCCACTTTCATTGATTAGTTTATTAGTTGGTGCTCGATATACCAAGTAAATAGCCAACCTTCCCTCGCATTATGCAATGCTACTTTTTGGGGGTGTTGTTGACATTTTCAAATATCCGCACCATCAGCTGATAATAAACAAGGCGGCAAACATTTGTCATAGGTACAATATTTACCGTTCCTCCCCTCCCTTATTTTTGGCTTACAGATGTTGGGAGCCACGTGACCAGCCGCAACCAGAGTTCTTTCTCGAAGCAAGAGAGAGAACCCTAGGAACGAGGTAATCTAGTACGATGGTTACAGGGCACGTGATCAACTTTCTGTAAACACGAAAACACTGTTTTTTCTAGAAAATTAGTTTAGCAGGAACTAAAAGAGCATATACAAATTAGTTTCAGTCGTATATCTTGAGATTAGCGATTGTAGCGGCCGCCAAAAATTGGAGGGATAACACACCTTGCCTCCCAGTCACAGTTGAAAGGGTTTCCATGCAAAACCTTATAAATTTAGCACTAGTTAATATCGCCGCTTTTTTACTTTTGTCATCAAAATATTTAAAATGTGCTGGTCATACGGTTCGAAATGTCCCTACCCACCTTCCCCCCCTTCCCATAATGTTTTTAATGGCCCCAAATGTAATCTAGATGGTGGAAGTTGGAGGGACGCCGTGGTTGGTCAGTACGTTGGTTGATGGCTGTTTCAAATAAACTCATTAGGTGGTCGGGCAGGTGATTTAGGTTTTGTCATTATTTCTGGCTAAATGATGGCTTACGTGTTTTGGGTACGTTTTTTTTTAAAACTGATTGACCAGAAAATTGCTGTAGATGAGCCTTAATATTAACTTTGACACTTATTACAAAATACCACAATGTGTTATTACAATTCACAACAGCTCGACTTATTACAAATTACGACACCGTGTTATTACAATTTACGATAGCCCGGTTATCACAATTCTCGACAACGGTTACTACAATTTACGACAGGTGCTACAATTCACGGCAGAACACACCTCCTTAATGCGTGACCCGTTTTAAAGCGCAGGAGAAAAAATATCAGCTTATTATATTTACCAGAGTGTCATCACAACTATAGTTACAACAGTAATCGTAATTTGTTTCAGCAGAATTGTAAAACGCTGTATGCTTCCTTCGCGGATTTAAAACGTAAAAAACGTAACCAATATTTATTTAGTAAAAATGTACCCCATTTACCTTTCAAGTCAACTCTTAAATTATTTAAATGAAATTTTACAATGTCGAAGGAAGCATTGGGTAGCAAGAAGCATTGAGACATCTGATTAAATAAAATTCGTAGTGGTTAAGTATAAGGGGCAACGCTAAATCGTAAACGAAACAAACAAAAAAACTAAAAACAAAAAAGGGGGAAATGATTGTGTGCTAAGGTTGGATTTACAATAGGTTGATCAGAGAGCTAAGGGTTACAAACTTATGTGCCCAATATATCGACTAGACAAAACTAGTCTTTAACAGGGACTACTTAGCTTTTCTAGCCCCTGATGCATGAAGACTAGTTTGGTCTAGTCGGAATATTGAGCAAATACATTTGTAGTCCTTAGCTGTTTGATCACCCTTGCCTTCAATTCGAAGTGTCATATTTCGCATTGCTGATCCTGATATACAATAAGATCCGCCTTTCTCTCGCTGCTGTATTCAAAATGGTCCTTACAAGAATTGTTCGTTAATATGCAATAGGTGTCGGCCAAAACCCCAATTCCTTTGTCGTTTCTCGTTGTTAAATTCATCGCATAATCGAATGCTCACGTTTTAGTCTGATATGAACGCACAAAATGTACGTCGCTGCAATTATAATACTGTATTGGAAGAAGTAACACAGCACGACTGTACTCGAAAATTTTAAGAATGAACAATCTGGAGATTTTATAGTTTACTCACCCGCTTGATTTTTCACAGAGGACGTCGGTCAATCGAACGTACTAAACAAAGAGGAAGTCAAATTTACCTTGATATTTCTTACATTGCAAACAGCGTGCATCTTGTTTAAGATCTTTCTTGCTGGCATTAATGAGAATGCCTTGAATTTGTATTTACATAGGAACAGCATTAAGTAGGTAAATGTCAACTGTGTCTTATTTTGATAAATGCTTTTACCTAAATGCGTTTGGCAATTATTAAAATTAAGAAGCTTTGGGTAAAGAAAGCGCCTACCTAAGAAGTTACTCAAAAGTCTTAGTGGGCTGTCTTCAGCTGCAGAATTAAGCGACAGAACTGGAGGTATAATTCCTAATACTCCACTTTATAAGCTCTTTTAGTTGCAAGCCACACCGGGAACTGGCGACCCAAGCTCGGTGCATAAATTACCGCGTGTTTCAATACTGCTTTGCATATTACGAACGATTTAAAGACTTTGTATGAGAAATTCAATATAGTTGTTAAAACGTAGAAATGTAGGCATAAATATAGAAATAAATTTTACTTACGTAAACTTGGGCCTTTTTGTTGCTTTTTCTGTGTAACCTGGGCTCAATTTATCACCATTTTATACAATTTTGCGGCTCGTTGTTTGTTTGGTGTTCTTTTCTTACGTAGAGCAAAGCAAGGCAGGTCAACTTACAAATCTCTCCCGCATCAAAGAACCTCGCACTGATTCGCCAAACCTTTTACGCCATGTGAGTCTTTTATCTCTTCCCCTCGTCATGGGCAATGACCACTACAGAAAATACCATAACATACCATAATGCTCTATGTTTGTCACCCTAACATTTTGTAGAAACATTGTCTTCAGTTTCTCTTTGGAGTTACAATGGCCCCAAGAGAAACTGAAAACAATGCTTAGAGCGGTTTTCACTTGACTGTCGTAAAACCAAAACCAAAGTAAGTACACTAGCCAACCAAAGGGCGTAGTAAAACCAAAACCAAACCAATTCCTCAATTACTTTCGACAGTCAAGTGAAAACCGCTCTATGCACAATTTTGGGGTGACAAACAGAGAACATTGCGGTATGTTGTGGTATTAACTGTAGTGGTCAATTGCGATGTGTTTTTTTGTGAGAACATTTTTTGAAGGTTTTCGGTTCTTGGCAACCTAACGTGTGCTCAGGAACCTCGATGACTACGCGTTGCATGGTGAATGCGATCATTTTTTTATGCTCATCCAGTCTAATAATTCCAAACGCCTCTCACGCGCAATCATTTGACTATCTGAGGGTAGAAAGATCAAAGTTTTGTCATGTAATAATGACTACCAATAGTTAACACTACTCAGGCTAGTTGAGGCATGGGTTGAAAGGCTAAAAAAAACCCCGTAGAGAATGCAAAGATCCTTTTTAAAGACGCAGAAGGATGCAAGTAAAGGGTTCCACTAAGATATGATAAGACATATCTCACTAAAATAGTTTTGGAAAATTCATCCCAAGCATCACGTGACATTCCTTGGACCATGACGTCACAAAACTTGTTTTCTCAAACGGGGCAAGTTGTTAAACTTCTGCCTAAAAATGCTTGTCATCAAATTGTCAGCGGAACTGTCTGGATTGTCAATTAGTCTTGCAAGGTGGATTAAAGCATTTTCTTTAAGAGTTATTTTTTAAGTCTTTTATAAGTCACGTGACCTGTTTTTCTTTATTTCGTAATCCTTACTCAACTTAGGCATACATGCAGGGCTATTTCATAATATCCAGGACATGGGAAAAACATTGGTGCCTAAGAATATTTGCTATTCTTTCATTTCCTTTTCCCCGTTTTTTATTGAACAATTGAAATGTTAAAGATAATTTGCAGGTCACGTGACTAATATTTCAACAATGAATATGGCACATCTTGTTAAGGCCACCGAGCTCAAACTGTTTGCCAAGTTTCATAATGACTGATCAAAACAATCCGTTTCAAATGCCACTTCGCCAAATTATGCAAATCATGAGGTGACCCATGCTTTAACATTCCTGAGTACAGCTGCCTCTGCTCTGTATATTGTCGGCCAAAACCATTCTTAGTCGTTGTGTAGCTCTTTGAAATATACCAATTCATAATGAAGATTTTCACACATAGTCCATACAATAGGTGTGATAAGAACAGGAAACTCAAGGTTCCCTGCACTGCCTCAGATCGATTTGCACAGCTTTGGTCAAAACATTCTCATTTTCGAGAATAGTTTATTCTAAACCATAAGAAAAGATTTAATCCCTAGAATTTTTCGCTATTTGTCTTTCACTTGTTACATACAGTTGGTATCATTTTATTTGCCGGAAAGTAAACCTTAGAAATTCAAAGGTTTGATCAATTCGCGCTCCCGCGTTCTATTCTTTCTTTTTAAACTTTTTTAGAAGGACATCTGTCAGCAGGGAATAAGTCAGCCCAGAATCAGATATTTTATTTGTCGGCGAATTTCTGTAATCTTCCTTCGTTCTGCTAGTGATAAGCTAGCCATTGATTTACTCTTCTTGCTTGTTGGACTGAGTCTTATTCCCCCAAAGAGAGAGAAAGAGTGTCTGGCAAATTGTTTCCAATCAAAGATTTGTGAACTCGTGTCTGGCAAAGTCTCCTAGTTTTTATCCATAAACAGTTATACGCACCATATAATTTTATCTGTGCTTAACGAGTGTCTTTTGGTCAACAACTTTCAAAACACCTGCTCCACAGAAAGTCACTGATAACATGTAACGCAAAAGAGTATCGAACTATGACTGTAGAATAAATGTCACAAAATCTACCTAACGTAAGGTACGGAAAAACGGGCAACAAAAAAAGTGCAACTTGTCTTGCAATATTGCTGCATAGTGAGTTGAATAGCGATGTTGTGCGTTTTACCACCAACATCAAACCTCTCTTGCAACAAATCAGGTTGTTAACAGGTTTGAACGTGGGTGGTAAAACGCTCAACATGGCTTAATTCAACTTGTTCTGCAGCAATGTTGCAAGACAAATTGCACGTTCTTTAATTTGTTGCCCGTTTTTATGCACCTTTACCAAAGTGGTTCCTTCAAGTTTTTCTGTTTTACGTCATCCTAACCATCTCTTACTTGCGGACGCGAACAATAGAAACGTCATCATTACCCACTGATTCCGTGCGGCCCCTGTTCAAGCAAATCGAGATTTTTTCTGTCATACTGACTGTATATTTCAACTGCAAATACTTTCCTTAACCCTTTTGTTGGCAAGTTCCTGGGAAGGAAAAGACCACTAAAAATACTACCAACAAAGAATTTATTTCTTGGCATCGATCCTAATAGTATGACGTCAAAATTGACGTAAACTGTTTGGGGATATATTTTCCTTGAAGTTACCACGCATTCGGTAACAAAAACCCAGAAATCCTAGTTTTGAGGATTTTTAACAAATTAAGACTTGACCAAAAATATGTCTCAAAATAGTTGCCTATAAAGTTTATCACTGACCGCATATATGATTACTCCAAATAACAACATATATCAAACTGTCCAGTATAAAAGACCGATCTAATGTCACACAAGATTTATTTTGAAACCAAGAAAGCAGAATAAACATTGTTAAAACTATGGAAGAATGGCTAAAACCTTTGAGCAGTCGATACAGAATGGCGCTATTTGCATATGTTTCTTTGCAAAATGACAACTTTTGCTTCGAGTTACCTTTCAAGCTTGTAAATCCAGCATCTTTCCTCGATAGCACCACACATCTAAAAGTTCAACTGTTTGCCTTGTAGTTCGCTGCAGAACTCATTAGAAAACACGACCATTCCCGAGAAAAATCCCCCAAAATATAACCGAAGATGAAAGATCTTCGTCTCCCGTCGCCAATATTTGAGTTCGCGTGCCGTGATAAAATATCGCAAATTTGACCAAAATTGATCATACAGACAGCAAATGGTCGTCCACATTGTTCTGTTTCTTGATCGAGTCACCATAGGCTACCCAAGACTCATGCAAATGCACGCTGACCATTTTTTTGCAAATTCCGTGCGAACGAATTCGTCCGTTAATATACGCGCGAGCTACTAGAGTGCCCCCTTTTGAATGGGCAATTACCCGGATCCCCTGAGTCCATTTTTGCGAACTGTATTTGACGTAGGTTTCTGATTACTCAGTTTCTTGCAGTAAAGCTTTAGGTAAGAATACCCTTGTAGATAGAAGATAGTCGGTAGGCACTCTTCTTCTATTTGTGCGTCAGCTTTCACAAATATGATAGGGTAGCATTTTAAGGTTAAATTTAAACAGCATTTTGTACAGCGAGTTGTTCCTTTAAACATATCTTTTTATAGAAGAGCAAAGCACTTTAACGTTAAGTGAATTCCCGCCAGAACACGCAAGTAATAGCCCCGTCACGTTTGTCGCACACTGCCGTCGTCAACTATCAACACACAGGGGCGCGCCTTACGTGTGCCACTTTGTTTTTGTTCTTACCACATTTGACATCATACGTGGTCTATATAAAAAAACTTAATAGTCTAGAGTATGTTTTTTTTGTAGCTAAGAATATTTTCTTGCGTAGAAGACTGTTTCTGCGGCTTAAAGAATTTGACCCAGAACGTACGTTCATACACAAATTTACAGACTTCAGAGACATACTCAGTTGGTTAAGACTTTTAAGTTATGTCGTTCCTCACAATTTAAGGTTAACTTTGCCAGGCGATACACGAGATAAAATTTTATTTGAGGCTGAGTAAATAATAGCCATAATTACAAGAAAAGGACAAGGGTTCATCCCCTCAACTAAAGTAACAATACTTAACTCTAAAGATTATACTTATATACTAATAAATAAGATTATACTTATACGAATAAATCCAAAATTAGACTTATGATCTCAAACCAGATAGATTCCGCAAGGCCAGATAAAGACAGGTATAGAACTGATCTTGACATTTCACCCAAGTGTGGAAGCAAAGGGGTTCACGATCGATCCATTGTTAGTTATTTTGTAGACACAAAATCTTTTTTTTTGTGGTTGATGACGTTCAGATTTGGATTTTAAGCAAAACTCCAGAACTCTTCTTTTGTACAAATTATGGTAATTTAAATTCTAACAATCAGGGGTTACTTTCCATGATGCATTTCTAAATCTTTTTAATCCTCTTACACTAGCTTACCCTTTGGGGTATTTCATTTAAAGCAATAGAGCTGCTTTAGACTCGTACGCGTAAATTGACCATAAATCGTAAACCTACTGGAACTCCTTTAACCGCGAGCAGTGTACTTTCGAAAGAAACGAGTCTTAAATTAGCCTATGTTTTTAACCAAACCAACTGACTTATATTAATTAATATTATAAACTAGAAAGTTTTTTCCTCAGGCCGCAACCTTAAGTTGGTAGGTCTAACCTAAACGGCGATTGAAGTGGAAGAAACAGCTCTCTGCATGCCGAGCCCGCTGTCGCCACCTATTTCACCGGTTTTGGACTCTTGCACTTGATAGTACGCTTTAGTCTCGTCCAACTGTTTCAGATCAAGGTATTCTACCTTCTTAGTCATGGCTCCTTCCAGCCTTTCAACCAGTTCCTGAAAACTCGGTCGTTCATCCGGGTGCTGTTTCCAGCACTCCATCATAAAGGTGTAACTAACAGATGACAAAAAAGCAATTTTTTTAATCCTCAGATGAACAAGGATGGAATGAATACCAACCCCAGAGGTTTTTATTATCATTATTTTTTGTTTAAAGCCCGTTTTTACAAAATTGGGTGACAATCGGTCGAAGTTAACAAACCTGATGCCTGTTTCTAGCCATTTTTTTCTGCACTAACCTATATAAATATAAACACAAATGTAGCAAATCACTGAGAATATTGGATTATGGCCTGTGCGGTAACGCCATAACGCCACTTTATTAAAGAAAATGCAAACAACTAGTACAAAATAGAAATGAAAACGTTAAATAGAGTAAGCCGTGCCAGGGGGGCCAGAAAAAACCTAAGCTAAAAAACCCCGTGGGGAAAAAGGGATAGGAAATCTGGGGCGGGCCAGGCACGACTTAAGTCCCCCGCCAAGACTACTAATAAACTAAATAATTGTAATAAACAAACGAAAACTAAATAGTAATAGTTTGAGCAACTTTTAAGCGATCACTAACGGTGTGCTTAATGTATCTGTTCTTTGAAGTGGCACATTTCCAGCCAGCATGCATATCTAGCAAATCAGCGGAAACACTCCGACAAGCAGGATTTGAGGCGGCACCAGACTTTATACTGTGCGTGCCGCCTACAAATGGTTTAACAAATTTCTTAAATTCATCTCTTAGCGTTGAATATGAAACTCCTCTAGAAGCATGAAAACACTCCCTAGACTTAGTTTTAACGATTCGCCTAACGAGGGGCGAAGATGACTCACAAGTTGAAGGGAAAAGCTTAAGTAACCTTTCGGTGATAGAAACTGGGCAAGTAGCCTTATGAGACCTAGCTAGAAAGGACGTATGCCCTTCTCTATACTGATCATTTTTGCGTTTAGGAATAAAAACTGACATGTACTCGTTGGAAATAGAGACATCTCTAACTGTCAAATTGCGAATTTCGTCCATACGAAAAAAACCCAGCAAAGCCAACCAAGAGAACGAAAAGAAAACGAATAACGGCAAGCGAACTACTAGAAATATAATATTCAGCGATCCTTAAAACTGTGTCAACGGATAAAGGCTCTTTGGGTTGAACAGGACGAGCAAGCTTCCTTCTTGCACCCTCAAAGAACGACTTAACAGTGGGGTGACCAGTAGGGCATTCTACAATACCGGCCAGACTATGACCCCGCTTAATACCATAAACAACTGACTCTATAGGGGATATCCCCGTATTATTAGAAATAGAAACAGCAGTAAGTTCGCTGATAAAGAGAGCAATGTGCAGTGGCTTCGCTGGAATAACTGAAACGCCAATCTTAGAATCTGCCCATTCACGCCATCTGAACCAGCCAGATCTATACTTCCGCACGGTAGAGGGAGCCTTGGACTCAAACTGTAAATGGAGAAGGTCTGGAACAAGCTTGCGCAAGGATGGATTGGCCAAAGAATTCGCTTCACTCCAAATCCCGGATTGGAGAACATCCAAAAAATAAAATAAAAGTAGGCAGGAAAAGGCAAAACATTTAAAACTATAATATAGTAGAAAATATGATGCTGCATCATAATCATGCAGCACGGACAGTACTACAGCGTAAAAACGACATGTAATGAGAAACAACGACAAACGGAAGCCGAACTGCCTGGGCCCAGTAATGCTGTAAAAAAAAAAAACAGTAAAAAATACAACAAAATAGCAAACATACGATAAAACAAATGTAGACCAATAAAATAAAACATAAAATAAGGCCAACTGACGGCGCCAAAACAGACAAACTGCGTGGTGAAGCGGACATCGAACTCCGAGCCAAGAAGACACTGCCAAATCAGGCAAAAATTACACCGCCAAATCACCAAAAATACGCTGCCAAAACAGGCAAAACAAAGCTGCCAAATCAGGCAAAAATACACTGCCAAAGCAGACACGATAACGGTGCCAAATCAGGCAAATAAATAATACCAAAACGAAGCTAACAAAGATAAACCTAAAACACCCACAATAATGAGCTGTAAGGGGAGACAAAAATGGGAAAGCTCACCTAAAATCTATCCGCAAAGCTAACATTTTAAATTTCGGGCAGCCGCTGAACACCGACGGACGCGCTTTGTAAATCTGCTTCTGTCCTGGACCCTCCAGCAAGAGGTCTTCAATACAAGGAAGCTCGATCACTTCTTTAACAAAAGACTTGAACTGGGAGGCGTTGTCGTGCAAAAAAGGCCAAAAATAGGCCGAAGGCCATTGTGGAACGATCAAAGTGCCGTAACCGGAGCAGGACGAGAGAGCCCTAACTGAAGGCACAATGGCACCCACTGGAGGGCAAACCCAGTTATTCTCATGTCGCCAATCCTGAGCCAAGGCGTCCACACCGCTGCAACCTGGGGAAGCAAATTTAGAGTTGAACCTCGATCGGAAGCTGGGCATTGTAATAGGACGAAAAGCGATATATTGTGTGAGGGCCCCATTTAGCGTCGACAAGTCGAAATACCGAGGGATTGATGGACCAGTCGTGTTTATCAATAAATCTGCTAAGAAGATCTGCTCTTTCATTAAGAGACCTAGGGATCCACTGGGCTTCCGGAACGATGCTGTTGGCAAGACAAAGATTGAAAATATCCATAGCCAGGGCCTGGAGGTGAGATTTGGAGCTTCCGATAGCAACTATTCTGGCGGCGGCCTGATTATCAGTGAAGATTTTAACTCTCTTGTGTTTCAGTTGAGCCACGTAAGAAAGCAACACGTAAAAAATTGCTTTCAGCTCGCGAAACGTAGAGCTTTGTCCGATATCCTCGCTCTCCCACATGCCGCTAACGACGGAGCCGTCTAAAGTAGCCGAAAATCCTCCGAACGCTACGTCGCTAGCATCGGAAAATACAACGGTATGCGTAGCTAACGGTGGCCTAATAGAATAGCCGTTGAAGCAGTCGATGTTGCAATACCAAAATTTCAGTTCTTGTAAAAGGCTCGGAGGAAAATAAATTATGTCATCCCAAGCCGATCTGGTTTCAATGGCGAAGTACATTTGTCTGGTCAAAAGACGAGAAATTGGACCAACAGCTAACGCAGCTGAAATGATAGTGCCTGCTATTCTCGCTAACTCGCGAAATGAAGAGAATCCATCCTGAATCGCAGAATCTAGCAAGCCTTTAAGCTTGAGAACTTTCTTCTCGGGAATCCGGAAACACATTAAAATAGTATCAATAACGAAGCCTAGCCATTCGCCAATTTGAACTGGATCCCAGTGCGACTTTTCCTCGTTACAAAGAAGACCAGATGAAGAGAGCTCTTTACGTTGAATTAAGCTAGCTGCCACGGCAGAACATTTGTCTGGTCGACTCCCGAAACCATCGTCCAAATAAATGAAACTGTTGTGTCCCATAGAACGCCAACGCCTAACTAACGGGCGCATTAACTTGGTAAAACAAAAGCAAGCGCTACTTAACCCGAAAGGCAGTACTGTAAAGGAAAAATATCTGAAGACGCCAGAAAAAGGCCACGCGAAACCAAGGTACTTTTGGTGGTCGGGACAAATATCGACATGGTGGTAACCGGACTTAAGGTCCCAAGAGAAAAACCAGTGTCCTTCATCGAGAACTTGAGAAAGCGATCGTAAGTCCTCGTACTTGAATATAGGTTTTACTAAATAATTGTTCACGTGTCTCAGATCGATAACCAGGCGAAGCTTCTTCCCAACAGCGACTGTAAAAGGATTAACACAATACGGGGGGAATTCGTGCTCAACAATGCAGCCGTTACTTAAAAGCTCGCTAATAGCATCAGCGACAAATTCCGGATGCTGAAGAGCTGATCTATTGTTCTTCAAAAAGCACTGCGAGGGGTACTCGCCAAACGGCAATCTGTAACCGCGCCTAATCATATCAAGGACAAAATCCTGTGCATCTAAAGTCTCGACCC
Organism: Porites lutea; assembly: GCF_958299795.1. Classification (NCBI taxonomy): domain Eukaryota; kingdom Metazoa; phylum Cnidaria; class Anthozoa; order Scleractinia; family Poritidae; genus Porites; species Porites lutea. The sequence continues at coordinate 7,248,947 of NC_133209.1, forward strand.
AAAAGTTGAACGAAGATTGCAAGCGACCTTTCACGCCACTGCTTCCGCCTTTCGCACTAAACTCGTCGCCACAACAAGACAATAAATGAATTAAATCACACTCAACTTCATCACAGGTTGACGAGTCGCCATCTAGTCAATCGCGTCGAGAGCTACTCTTCGAAGAATCCGCAGGCTTCAAGCACGTGGAACTCAAATGACCAAAATCCCCGCACTGAAAAAAGGGGAACACATACAAAAAAAAAAAGAAAATAAAATCCATAACATAAAAATAAAAGAACAGTGTTGTAGCGTGTGGCGTTGCAGACCCGAAGGAAGAACACACTGACTGACAACAACTTATATATGAAACGCAATTAACACGTATTACGTAACTACTGAACACTTCATTGAAAAACACAATGAAAATACCAAATTCAGAACGTGCAGAAAACAAATATCTGCTAAACTTCGTACCGCAGATATTTTGATATTCTGCACTAACCTAGTAAATATAAACACAAATGCAGCAAATCACTGAGAATATTGGATTATGGCCTGTGCGGTAACGCCATAATCGACGAAGAAAGAAACAAAGATAGTAAAGCGAAAAAGTGCTGGGTACTTATCTTAAAACAGGGGCCCAAACGACGAGCTGGTCTAGCCTCCGGGCGTGAAACGAAATCGCTGGATGCGTATCTTGACGAAGTCGCCCGAGATGTAGAGGCGGAGCCACTGCCTTTGTCGCCAGAACGGGCACGACAACGTTTTTCCTTAGTGACCTTTCTCTCAGCTCTCCTCTCGGCCCGGTAAATTCTCTTCTCATCATCTGAGTCAGAGGCGAGTTCGTCGGATAGATACTCATTGACCGTCGCCCATCCAAACTCGCTCTTGTCGGTTAGCTTTATTGCTTTAACACGCTTGGACACTAATTCCGTACCTGACTCCAAAGCAGCCTTAGCTTTTTCATAAGATTTGTGCTTAAGTGCGTCGGAAGCTTCGTCTAGCTTGTCCAGCACCTGCAGGGAATGGTCTAACTGCTGCTGGTTACCCTTTCTCTTGCACGTGTATTGCTCGCGACGCGCCTTCTTAACAGCCTGCTCAACGGACGAACTGTTTTCCTCTGAAAAACGCTTGGCAAAATCGGTAAGCCGAGATTCAATGACCTGTGTAAGGTTGTCGGTTAAAGAACCTATAGAACGAGTAACGGCAGCCTGTATAGCAGCGCCAATAGAAGGATCTACGACTTCAGGGTTCGGACGAGAACGAACATTGCTGTCCTCCGCGTCACTCATGTTAAACAGAACAGTGTTGTAGCGTGTGGCGTTGCAGACCCGAAGGAAGAACACACTGACTGACAACAACTTATATATGAAACGCAATTAACACGTATTACGTAACTACTGAACACTTCATTGAAAAACACAATGAAAATACCAAATTCAGAACGTGCAGAAAACAAATATCTGCTAAACTTCGTACCGCAGATGTTTTGATATTCTTTAAACTATGAGTTTATTTAATTTTGAACAAGCAGGAATGAACTGAGAGAGGGAACACGACCCTTTTCTGATGAAACCTATTTCAAACCTTTTAGCTTACAAGTCAGACGGGAAAATCAAGTGCCGTCACAAACGAAAAAAATATTTTGAATAAATAATATATTTCTTTGTTACTAGTTAATAAATGTAATTATATGCCTAGGAATTCTAACGGCTTACAAGTTGTCCGAGCACAAGTCAGGTTTTTCCATTCGGTGCCCTGTTCTAAGGAGACTCATGACCTCAGCGTTGTTCAGTAGTGGATAAGGTGAACCTCCTGCAAGAAAATTAAAATGGTCTCGCCGATTATGATAGCGGGAGCTTCACGCTCGGACGCACGAGCGTGGGCGGAGCCCCATAGCTAAGTAAATCTACCCATCCAAGAAAAAAAAAAATGGTAATCACATGACAGTACACCGTCTAACACTTTCTAGCTAGTTTGGAAGCCCAGAAGAAAACTGATTGCACCACAATGTTGTGATCAATTGACAGCTGTCAAAACAGGGTATCCGCTGACCAGTATCACCCGACCGTATTGCTGGTTTAGGTATAGACCCATCGAGGACGAGTAGTTTTTTGAAGTTATCCGCCGACAAGTTATTAGTTTTTAAATGATCATAGGCTCAAGTTTATTTTTCTAAAATTCATATGAAATATGTTTGTGTTTATGTCACTATGTCTCCGCACTATTAAGATTTTGATTTCAAACTGACCTCGGACGTGAAAAATCAGCCAGTTATTCTAAAATACAGGCGAGGAAGACGTTGACACTTGTTGACTTTGACAGCTGAGGCTGACAGAGTTTTGTGTCACCTTGTGATGTTTTTAACTGTCTTTTTCCACTGGATGTACAAAATGAAATACAGCTGCTACCAAGGGTCTTCTGTTATTCATGGCTGGTTTGTTTATTGGGTTTTTGGTTGAGAAATGCGTCGCTTGTAAAGGTCGGAAATCCGATTTCGGATGGCATCGTTTTCTTTTTTTCACCTAACTTGATGCGTAAGAGGGTTTAAAAGTATCAAGCAATTCTGGCCTTACTTGATACCTTTCTGGGCTTCATGTCGAATTATAAGCCTGAGTAATTATTGTATTTAACGTTTGTTTTTATTTCTTGAAGTCGAGCACAGTTTATGCGGCAAGTTTATGCACGTTTGTAAGATTTGAGACAATGATCTGACCTAGTCAGGCAGGTTTGATATAAGCTTATAGAACTTTAAAAAGCCTTTAGATATATTTTCTCTCCGCAAATAGAGAGAGAAACCGTTCCGAAGAATATTTAGTTTTACATTTGGCTGTAGAAAGAAAACTTTGAGCGATTTTCTTGCCTCGAGTTTATCTTTGAAAAAAGCAAACACCGGGAAGCCGGCTTTAAGCTTAAAGTCTCAGGATTTTTAGAGACCCTTAAATACTTATCTTCGTGAATGAAAATTGTTGTCTTTTTAAATGTTTCACCGAATTATATTTCTTTTATTGATTGTTAGTAGTCTCTCTTGCAATTTTAATCGCTGAGCAGTCGACGTTCATGCACATCGCTTGCAGGTCAGTCTGAAAATGCCGCGCGTATCAAACGCTTTTTAAGATTACACATAGTTATAAGTCCTGGCTAAATCTACATATTAATGCTTTTAACAATAATTCTTAGTCGCGAGTAATTGTGAATAAGCGTAGTTCTAATGACTAAACTGGTTATTAGATACAGCCGCTTTAAAGGACGATTACGATGTTTGCCTTAAGCTTACAAAGGTTACAGAATTTTCTTAAATACTTGCATCGTAAAAGTCAGTAAATTTAACTGAAAGTTTATGAATGATAAAGGAACCTGTTCAGTTACATGTTCTTCTGATCCCTTATTACCAGCCCCTTTCAGGGAGAATTTCTTCACAGCGCTCGCCAGTTGTTAGGCAGTTGTACAGTGTGTAGTTTATCGGTCCAATACACTATTTTTATCGTTGGACGATTGAACTCAACCATATATGCTGGGCTGGGTTATAGGACGATTAAGGAATAAAATTCCTTTTAAAAACTCTGTACTAACCATTTTCTTGTTTGATTATGCACTTGTTAAGCCAGATGGAGCCTAAGTAGCCCGACGGTACCGAGCGGTTCTAGTTGTTGTGGAGGGCAACGGAGAGGAGCGGAAGGGGAATGGGGCAAAAACGCACCGCTCGGTGCCCCCCATCCCTTCCTAACGAAAAAGCTACGCGAGCAACGAAGTAAGTAGAAGTTGGAATATTACCTAAAGTTGCAATTTCCCACATAACGATTCCATATGACCACCTAAAATAGAAAATAAAAATAAATGAAACAAATAAGTAAAATAAATAAGGCTAAAATGTTGCCTCATGCGCATAAAACGTAAAGCATGAAAAACGCTTCCTAAGACTAGCGAGTATTGCTGCTGTATGTGGTTTAGACCATGGCCTACATTTAACGAGAAGAGTCTTATTTTTTTTTTTAACTCTTGTCTAAAGGGTATGAAATGGAATGAAAACATGACGGGTTGACCTTGACAAATTTTACAATGAAAGAAACATTTTTTGTGACATCTTGGAGCTTTCATTCCAGGCAAGTAACCCTTACAGAGGAAACTTACACTCAAGGGAATTAAAAAGCCTAAGTTATGTTAGATACAACATACACATAAACAAGCCTTAAGCAGCGACGCACACTTAACGGAATTTCAAGGTTTCTTGCACACGTTGAATCGGTGTTATACTCGGCTGTATTATGTCAAAAATAGCACATACACGTCGCTTTTGGAGGTGAAAATCTGTTCATAAATCGCCTCTGGTGCCATCCACTTGAAGGGCAGTTTCCTTTGCTTCTTAACTTCATAGAGCTCATGATACATTTCTCGCATCAAACCAAAGTCTCCAATCTTGAGTTTTTTACCGTGCCCAACAAGAATGTTTCTTGCAGCAAGATCCCGGTGAACTAAGCCCTTCTCAGAGAGGTAGCTCTGAAAAGTGTAAAGCCAGTTAAGTGAATGAGATAAGAAATTATCATATAGGTTTGCTAGTAGTTAAGTATAATAAAAGAGGTTTTGAAGAATTGTCTCTAAAAAGGAAAAAAGAAAACAAAAGAAAAAGAAGATGGAAATAACCATTTTTATATCCATGTAAACATCGCACAAACAAACGGATAATGAAATCTAATTTTATCTGGTGCCGAAATCTGTCCATTTTCCGTAAATTCATCTTTAAATTAAAACTTTACACCATTTTTAAAATCAGAACTTCTACGGACGGCTACACTGTAACCAGTCATGGTTTCCAAGAGACACACAAAAAAATCTAAATAAGCCCACCATTCCTCGTGTTATCTGCCATGCAAAGGACATCGCGTCAGTTGGATGAAATGTCTCACAATCGTTATCACACTCTTTGTCATCTGTCTTTGGTGTGGCATTCTCTTCCTGGATCGACGACCAAAACACTGTCATTGGGATTTTGCATTCATCGTCATCGTCAAAATCGCCTTGCTTTTCTTGCTCTTTCTTGCCGTCTGGAGTACTCGAAGGTCCCCCACTTGCTTCAGAGTTATTTGGTCTGTCTTCAACTCCCTGTGTATCCTACATAATTCACGTGATAAATTTGAAGATACCGTAAATCGTCGATCGAGCTCCCCTCTCTTATAAGCCCCCAAAGTATACAGGGAGCAAGATAATTACCCCCATCTCTCCCCCCGCCTTCCTATTAGCTCTCTCTTCCTTCTCCCTAATTATTCTTCACAACGATATTATTAAAATAAATGATAAAATGAATAGCCACTTCATGTGGACCGATCCGGTATGGTGTATTCAAGTGCTACAAAGTTCCAATTTGCTCTTGATCTTCGACTGGTGATAAGACGACGATACAGGGAAAATTAATTTAGTAAGGATATATATATGCGAAACACTACCCTTAACATGCATCTTCCAGATTTCATTACGAGTAGCTACCAAACACTCCCCAGTTCGGGTTCTTAGCACTGAAAAATGATAATTTTGTATGCTGCACTGCTTAATCAAAATCATTAATTCAAAGCTAATTTTGTAAGTGCGTTGAACATTTTAGGGATTCTTCGAGGAGGAGGGAAGCTACTTCTGTTTTGTCTCTAACTTAAAATTTTTTATTTACCTCGGCGTGATTTGGTGGGGAAAATACGATCAAGGGTATTTTGCAACCATCCTCACTTTCAAAATCAGCTTCCTCTTGTTGCATCATGTCAACAGTACAAGGCTCAGCATTTGTCCCCAGTAAGTTGCTTGTTTCTACAACTTCCTAGATAATAAATAATATCAATTATTAAAAACTGAATCATTGGATAATGCAATTCTAGCATTTTGATTGGCTTAGCCGTTATGGTATATGAGCTATTATACCATGCTCATTTTAAAATTGGAAGCTACAATAGCTCAGATTTTTTTTCGCGAAGGATAGAACGGCGCACGAAGGAAATTGTTTTGATTCATTTCTTAGAATACTAGAAATGCAATTTCATTGAAAGAAAAAAAGACAAAAACAAACAAAAAAGCCGCAACAGCTTGTTTGAAAGTTTGTCGAAAAAAACATGAAAACACAAGGAACTAAAGTACCTTGACCAGCTACGAAAGAAGACAAGTGTTGTTTCTTCATGATCGCGAAGGCATTCGCCGATCGAGTCCCTCGCCGATAGATAACTGCGGCTTGTTTATCCGACATCAAGAATATAAATCACAAGTAACCAGCTACAAATACAGGCTATGCAGCCATTCACTAGAGCAATCGAGGCGGCAGTATAGCTTCTTTTCTCGTTCAGCAAAACCAGCTTGTGGCTTCAAACAACTTCATAACAAGCGACCAAGGTAATAGTTTTTCTCCGTTGTTCTTACTTTTATAACTGCACCGAAAATCCAAATTCACAGTAATTTCTGCGGGTGTTACTTAACAATTCTTTTTTATTCACATTATCTGGTAGTTTTTTTTAGCTGTTCTGCTGTGTAAAATCCTAGAATCCTGATGAGTTTTTAAAAAACTAATGTTCATCGCTAGAATGTTTTGATTTTTCATTCATGCGAGTCCGTTCGCGCGTTGACAGTTTTGATAGACGTGTGACATGTGAATAGCGGAAGTCCCTTGTATTTTCCGGTTTGTTCTAGTCGGGGAGATTCAACAAGATTTTGTGGGCGTTTTTAATAAAACAATTATTCCACTCGCGCTCGTTGGATATGAGATGATTATAGCCAACTCGGCGCTACGCGCCTCGTTAGCTATCCATCATCTCATATCCAACACGCCCTCGTGGAATAATCGTTAATTATATATCACAAACTGAGTGCCCACAGTCTATGTCAAAGTGAGTTCTACGTTTTAATTTGGTCCATACCTTAACTGAAATTGAACCCACTGTTTTATCCCTTATAGTTCAATTTCTTATACTTAAAGACGTCTTATCAATAGATCAAGCGACTCTCTTAAAGAAAAGGAAAACAACATGAATATAATCAGTTTATGTAAACTTTTGACAACACAAGAATTGCATTAGGAAAAAGTCGGACAAAACTCTTTAAAGTTGCGACCATTTCTTATCTGCTGCCATCCTGCCCTTTGCTAACAAGGTGACTCTTATAAGCCTAAAATTTCAATAAAAAAATTGAACCATTAGTACATTTAAATATTAGTAAGTTAACAAATTATTGCAATCATATACTATTGTAACTTTGAAAGACAATTGTAGAGATCAATCAGACATGTAAATTGAGTTAAAAAAGCTTAGTACCAACTACAAGAGTACAATTAGATGTATTGCTAGTTAATCTTTTAAGGAAATTATGAACAAATCTTTCTTTTTTTTGATTACGTTAGACTGGCAGAATGCAGAATGCATGCCTTTGGAACTGAAAAATACCTTCATGAGGGCCAACATGTTCCTATCGAGCACGTCTTCTGCGAGATGGTTACGCATTTTGGATACAGGGTCTAACTGAAAATGATCCACTGTAAGCTTGTGGTGGAGGGACATGGAAAATTCGCCTGGATCATAATTGAATGCCTTCCAGAACTGGTCCCATGTTATCGTCTTTCCTCTTAAAGTCAGGCAACGGGTTCCGGATTCATCTGTCGAACTCTTCAAAATGTTGTTACGTATCTTCTTAAAGTTGTGTTGAAGGAGAAAAAAAGAACAGTTAGTCCCAGACAGTAATTAAGGTTGAGCACCATACTAACACTTTTCCTTCTTTTGCGCTCAATTACCTGTTATCTTGTTGTAAAAAGGTCGGTGTACTCCGGGCTTCAATATCACGTGGTGCTATCTAGATGAAACTTAAAAACCAAACAAACAACCAAAAATCTTTTGAGGGCCCTCAAAATGATGTTTCTGTTCACTTTAGTGTTTGTAAGTTTTGTTGATATGATTAATGACAAATGTGAAGTGTATATTCTAGATACATAAAATAAAGATTTAGCTTCAGGGAAGGTTTGTATGCAACGCATTTGGTTTATCTAATGTAATCACAAGATAGGAACGTTTGATGTGAGGTCCTTTTTTGGCATAAAACTGCCGAAGTCAGATTCAGTCCTTTCGTTTCATTCTTTAAGTTATTTACCTTTAAATCCATCATGAATACAAAAGGTTCCCCTGTGTACAGGTTCTGGGCTGTAAACCTTTTTTCCACGGCTTCATCTTCTCCTTTAAAGTGCAGTTTTACAAATTGTCTGTTTACATCTGCACCATCGAGGATGCACCAATACGCATGGAAGCCAGTTTCTAACATTTTGAGAACCCCTTCCCAGAGAATGTGAAAAAGATCTGCAACTGTACATGAACGTGATGGGAACTGGGCTATTGGGAATCTGAATCCACTATAACTCATAAATATGAATTGAAGAACATGAGTAGCAAGTTTTGGTTCCCTGCTTTGACCTGGAGATCAAACAATCAAATTTCGTAAATTTCAAGTCTAACTGTTATTAAAAATTAAAAATTTAATACCATACGACCTACTGTTATGACAGTCAGTTAGTGCTCCTGATCAGTGACACAACACAATTATAAACAGAATGAGATAATATTTATTTCTATTATTACAGTACCTGACAATTTCTCAAACGCATCATGCATCTCCCCAAGATCCACAAACCCAACAAGTTTATGTTTACCATCTTTTACAACCATTTCAATGTCTTCCTGAATGAGACAAATAATGAAAGACTTAGAGATTATAAATATAATTTTAATCATTATGTTTAATATTTCCTTATTTAGTTGAGGCTTCCAGCGCTCACTTGTCTACTAAAATGTTTTGTATAGGCATGATAACCAGACACCTTGGCAGGCTATAAATAAAGGCCTGACTTTTTGTGATTTTGATTTGTTGTCATTGACACCTAAATGATGTGGCAAATATGCCACTAAATAGCAACGAGACTGCGGGCTGCAGCTGTCAGCCGCCTATTTGGATCACAACTTAGCTAGAAGTCCCCTCTACTAATTTAGCATACTATAAAGATTTCCTTATAGTTTTAAATAAAAGCATTTCAAGTTACTTAACTTTTTAAAATGAAACTGAGCCATTTGTATGTTGAGCAGGTTAATTTAACAGTATTTAAATACATTTGAAATTAAGAGGATCGTGTTTATGCATAACTTCCGTATACAGTGCAAAAATATATATTGTTCCTCCAATAAGAAAATCTAGTTAGTTATCAGTGTTAGTTATCATGGTGTTCAGATCATTATGCATTTTTGGTAAACTTCCCACCTACCCCTCCCCTAAGCCAACATTAACACTACCTTGTTCTCAATTAGGGCAAACTGTTCGCTGAGGGAAGGGGTACTGTAGGCGGGCAGGTTCCACAAAATGTATAATGACCAGAATTATTGCATAAAAATCAGTAGTAATAATAAATTACCAACCTGGACTTTCATTTCTTCATTTCTTCTTATATGTGGAACAGTCAACGGCGAACTCAAATTCCTTCAAAATCGCCCAAAAAACCGCTTTTGAGGTAAAAGGACGATTATATACCACAGATAAGGTAATTCAACGTTTATTTATCATTGATTTATATACATAGTTAGCGATATATCGTTATAGGTGAAGCAAACGGCAAATCCAGTACATTTACTATAAAATAACAATCGGCTACACAAACAGATTGTGTGGGCGCCCTGTGATTGAGCGGCCTCGATATGCTCTTTATATGTTTTTTTTTTTTCTGCTACCAATAACGCCATGAAAGCACAACTACAGTGCTTTTACTACACTTAGGGTCACAATCAGTTACCAATACCCTGGAATGCTTGCATTTTTTCAGCGTTAAATTTAAAAGACTTACCTGCAATAGCCTTATAGGCAGCACAGTACAAATGCATTGGTCGTAGTGACTGTGTGAGTTGGGGGTGTCATGTTACTCAACACCAAAAGTATCTGGTCACGCAACTACACGTGGCGTGACAAGGACAAGAGGACTTTTAAATCACGGCGCATTACCGATTTGTTTGAAATGAGCTGTTTCGGTACAAATTTACTAAATTTAGCAGGAGACAGGTTTCTAACCCGAAAAAAAAAAAAGCAGTTCCCAAGTTCACATTCACTCTTTGATGCAACTTCCTTTCTTGAGTCGAAATTATTGAATTTTGCTATTATAGCCTGCGCACTGAAGCGTTTCCAATCGAGTTTTTGCGCGAAAGTTAGAGCGGGAAACGGAAGGCTATAGCTATTATGACTTTTTTGTTAGCTATCGCTTATTTCCGATTCTGCACGTGCGCACATGCGTATATAACGGGTAACCCCTTTGAGGGAGAACCTCTAAGAGTTGCTTAACTTTTTTTATTTATTAAGGCCCAGTTTCTTATCCCAATGGGAAAAATAATACCTCTATGGGTACAACGGGTAGAAGGGTCACCCTCAAAGCCGACTCAACTTTACTTAGGGGGCGTTATTATAAGAAAAATGTTAACCCTTAGTCCGAGACAAAGGTGCTCACGCATGTACGTACTAACTGACAAAAACACTCCTCACGCACGCCATAATTGTTTCGTTCTGACCAAGTTTCGGGAGTGGAAGGGGAATCATGAATCATGGATCATAGTTACAAAACATGCAAGAATTATGAATCTTTGTACTTTGGGAATCATGACTAAACGGGACTCTGAGAAAAGCCCAACAAAATATACACATAAATTAGTTGCGTTCGATCCAGGGAATGGAGGATATGGCGTTTCCGAGAGTCTATCTTTCAAATTTTTTTCCCCGGGGAAGTATGCCCCCGGACTCCCGTATATAATTCGTGCATTCGGGGCTGTCAATCCGCTTGCTTCTCCAGTAACCTGTTACAAAATCTAGTACGGCTTAATATTCAGTTTCAAAAGAACTCCATACCTAGACAAAACGAATGATGATACCGAGTCTGTATGAAAGAAAAATTTGAACGCAAAAGACAATAGGCGATCAGACGTCTTTGTGAATCATGAATCTGGAAGAAAATTCTTGTAGGAATCGTGAATCATTGAGGCAAAAACGATAGGAATCATGAATATCAAGATTCAAATGATTCCGCTTCCACACCCGACCAAGTTGACCCGACTGGGCTAGCCAAAGTGTTTGTATGGAGAGAACACGGTCCTAGCTACAAGATTCAGCTACCATCCCAAAAGGGTGACCCTGCGATGAAACTCATGATCTTCTAGCTGAGCCAATGTAAACGGCTCCTCACGTTTTGTAAGGAAATGTATGAGAGTTGACTCGCCCAACCTGTAACAACGTTTCTCGGAAATAAACGAGGCTTTAGAAGTTTACCCTGTAGTGCAGGTGTATTTTGAGCGGGCGAAAGCTTCCTGTTTATGTTCGTATTGTTGTAACAGCCATCTTTGATTTCATGACGGGAAAAGATTAGGGAGAGTAAAAATAGTTACCCTTAGGGTAGATCTAGGGCGAAAGGAGGAAAGAGGAGGGGGAGATGAGAAAAAAAACGTTTTCTCTTCTCTTTCCGGGTCCCGTTCCTTCTGACTCGCCCCATTTCCTTTTCCCTTTTGGACTTTCAACAGGGCGCTTTCGCGAGCAAAACGTTCGCGCGCCCGAAGAAAACGCCTGCACTGCAGGCTATGAGAAGTTCAACCTCGTCCCAGGAGCTAGGCTAGACGTTCGAGCCTCGCTGTCCCCAATATCCCAGGAAAATAGCAACTAGAGTTTTTCCTTTTTAAAACGTTAGTTTTGGAGGTGGTTCGACAGAGGGGCACTCCCTTGTTTGGTCTATACGGGTATGTGCCGCTGAACAGGGTATGGTTTTCAGGGTCTTGAGTCTTAAACAGAGCCGGTACATAATCTTACTATTGACCATCTTAAAGATGGTGTCTTTTAGACCCGAAGCCTTAAACCGGGTGTGAATTTTGGCGTTGTGCGGTCTACATGTGTAACGAATAAAATAATCTAATTATGTTCTGTCAGTAATCTCCAAAAAATCGTTTTGCATGTGACTCTAAAACAAATTAAATAAATATATTTCCCCAATTTGTTTTGTCTTTTATACTATCTAAAAAGAAATAATCTCCTCAAACAAAGCATTTGGGCTACAGTCTTAAACAGGGTCACGAAAAACAGTCTCTTCTCTTACACAGGGTAGCAAAATAAACGGATTTTGTCTTAAACAGGGTCAGGGTGTGAAAGCCTGGGCAGCTCACCTTCACCAAAACTGCCCTCAATTGCCCCCCCCCCCCTCCCCCCGCGCCAACCAAGCGGAAATGTATCTCATAAAAGCAGATGTACAACGAAACGCGCTTTCCAGTTTATTTATTACAAAAGAACTGCCTGATCAGGAGCCCCCAACTAGAATATAGTCCAAACCCACTTAAACATAGCATTGTTAAATGTCTTTTAGTATCTAAACGGTAGATATGGGCATATTCTTATCCCCTAAAAATTTTTCATGTGTTCTGATTTCCTAGCTGAAAGTCTAGTGATCCGAAAATTATAGGGATCAAAACTTATCTTTTCGAAAATTTCAGCCAGAAAAAAGGCTCCCAAATATTCTAGGTGACCTTTTTAGGCTACAAATCCGTTAAAGATGGGTAATTAAACCATTTTTTATATGTTCTAAAATCCTTGGAGAGGCAGGCAAGCAAGAAATTTTACAAGAAATGTTCCGAAAATTCTAGATCTCAAATGGTCTTCCGAACAGATATTTTACGGAAATTGACGTTGGGTGCCCTGCCTGATTTATATGAGGAGTAAATAATTTATTGAATAAAGGATGCAATAGCTGAAGCTAAATTTAATGCCTTCAAGATTGATTTAAGCTTCTCAAAGTTATTAATAATTCATAAATACAAAGGAAATTAAAAAACGGTCCAGATAAGAACGATAGCAACAACGGCAACGAACATGTTAGAATGCAAAAAAGGTGCTAACTTTTCTATTGTCTCTACTTACTTCTGATTGGCTTAGACAGCAAAAGTTAACAAAACTTCATAAAGCGGTACATATAGTCATCCTTACTTTCCAACCATCTTCCATATAACAAAATCTAGTCTCAGTTTGAATAACAAAGAAATCCTATGTGGGGAACATGTAAAATTGTAAACTTTTCTTTGCTATTGTTTTCAATTCTTGTGATTGGTTAAAATTTTTTAACACAAAAAAAACACCCTTTCAAAGTGGAGTGTAAATGCATTTTATTGCGTAAACGGCTTTCATGTAGCGTGCATTCTCTGTGTAAAAATGAGAACATTCCCATGTGGGGAAAGCACCGTTGCCGCATAACAAAAGAAATTGCTATCCACCTTACCCGGATGATTACTTAATGAGTATTTGAAAATCAGATTAAAAGCTTTTTATTTTGCATTCTTAATTTCTCCTTTGAAAATCATTTTGTCAAACATTCATGAAACACCCCGAAGTTCGATTGGTCAAAACTCTCCCCTGCGCGTCGTATTTTCAACTCTCTTCTCAGTGTTTTATCCGGTCATGAAACACTTCGTCTCATCCTTGATATATTACATCTAATTTCACTAACGACATTTAAACTCTCTCTAGAGTAAGGTAATCTTAAGGACAAAATCAACCACCATCAGACTTCCTCACAGAATCCTCACTTAAACACATTGAACGTGGGTAGAAAAAAAAAGCAAGCAAAAACAAAAAAAGCTTTGAGCAGAGCAGTGAAAAGGATAGGAAATACTTTAAACGAATATGCTTTTACTTTGGCAAAAGATATATCGCTCAAGATACTTTAAATCAGTCCTAAATAGCCAGATCAATAGAAGATGCTTTTTCCTGCAAAGATCTGTTATCACTGTTGACTTCTCCTGTCTTCGATTCTTGAAATTGATAGTAATCTTTAGTCTCATCCAGTAAGTTAAAGTCAAAATATTCCACATCCTGAAGCATCAAATTTTCAAGCATCTCAACCAGCTCCTTAAAACTTGGCCTCTCATCCGGGTTTTGTTTCCAACAATCCGTCATCAGGGCGTAGCTGAAAGAAAGACAAAAAAACTGACGCTTGACCAAGTCGACCCTTGGATTTTGGATTCCACGCCGTGGATTCCGGATTGCAGGTACTGGATTCCAGTCCCTGTTAGTAAAACCAGGATTCTGGATTCCAATCGTAAGTGGGATTCCGGAATCCTTGAACTGTATTTCGGATTCCATAGCCCAGGATTCCGGATTCCACAAACAAACATTTCTCGGATTCCAGAATCCAGAGTCCCTACATAATGGAAAACGAGCCAAAACACTGCTACAGGATTAATTACTTTGGCACTGGCCGAAGTACCACCTTAGACTGTGTGTAAAGGCTGTGTGTAAAGGCTACTTTTACTGCTGCCTTTGTCGACTGTAAGTTCTAACAAAAAAGATGGTAATTAAGGTTGTCTTTGCCTCTTGCCAAAGGTGATGCAATTTTGCTCCGCGTTAGTTATGGCTAAGAGTTGGGCTAGGGAGCTCAGAAGAGCTCAGATAAAGTTGTTAGCACCTTTGATTACATTTTCCATGCTACAAAGCCAATTTCAAACAGGTCCAACTTGTCACACCACTGGCGAGCGGCACAGTATTAGACGTGCACATTGACTTCAAGCAGCATTGCTTGAGTACTGATCATACAGCCTCTGCAACAGTCATTTACTTGACGCAGATCACAGGAGTTAGCATGGAGCTGCATTGAGTTGGGGCCCCTTTAATACCCTTTGAATTACTTGATTACGCCTATCCATCAGTTTTGTTCAAGCTTTAAAGGATTGTCAGTTTGGATGTGAACCAAAATTACGTCTTATGGTATTTATCAGCAGGCGTGATCTAAACAACTAACTTAACTGGTAACTAACTTGCTGGTATTTCTTAGTTGACTATGCAGGATGAGGAAAGACTCATGCAAACCACTTATTCCTGCGTGTTAACGGATTGAAAATGTTTGCTCGCTCCAACTATATATATTCAACATATATGTTGAGAATTATCCACAAGTCCTAATGTAGTTAATCTCTTACAAATCATCTGAGCACAAGTCGGGTTTTTCCATGCGATATCCTGTTCTAAGGAGTGCAACAAAATCAGCGTTGTTCAAAAGTGGATATGGTGACCCACCTGCAAAAAATGTATTTGGTTTATTGCATGAGTAAAAAGCATGAGTTCCCTAAGAATATAATGTTTAAGCAATAGAAAACGTTTTCCGTGTTTGCGTAACCTGATATAAACACGAGAGGGGCTGGGAGAATTCTCCCAACTCCTCGCGTGTTTAATACAGGGAAAAAGCTTTCTATTGCTTTTATATAAATTAACTTGCTCAAGAAAAAACGCAAAACTCTTTTGTTATGGCACTGATTAGTAATGGTAACAGGACTGAGTGGAGTACAATTCTGTCTGTAATCATACGAGTGATTAACGACGACGACGACGGCAGTACATGAAAACGTCGTTAAAAAAAGAATTTGCGTTCTTTCAAACTCAAGTGCGCCTATTTGGACCCGCTCAATATGTCAAATGCAGGCGACTTTTCCTGGAGTTGAATTCTTACGGATTTCAGTTCTTCAAGTTCAAAAAGAGGAAGGAAAATTCGTCGTCTTATGTCCACATCCTCCATAAAACGTCAAATTAGGAGGTTTCACGTCATAGTCGTGCAGTGGACGTCAAAGAAATGTACTAAAAGCGTAATGCACGTGCCGAGGTGATGTTTTGATCATTAAACCTATTGTTTTTTTGACGTCGTCGTTGTGGTCGTCGTCGTAGTTGCGTAAGCTCCTTATTAACAAAATCGGACGACCGCGTAGCGGGAGTCCGATTTGTTAAATCACGATTAGTATGATTACAGAGCGGGTTGGACGACACGAAAGTCTTTTACCAATTAGTCATAACTTTAACAAAATGTGTGATATAATACGCTATTTTTCAAAATCAAAACCCAAGAAATTCCAAATTTTTTTTGGCTAGCGGCGAAAAAAAGCTATTTACGCGGGCGCGTGATGGCGAGTACTGGCAATTACTTAGGCATGACGCGTACTGCTCTATTAAACTGTCTAATTAAGGCTAAGATAGCCAATCAGATTTGACAAATTTGTTATAATTATGGTTAATAGAGAAATTCTTACCAGTCGCCAAATCTTGTACACGAAGTCTTGAACGCGTAATCAGTTCTTGTTTTGCAAAAAGATGCTTTCCAAAATATGGATTTTTCTCGCCCAAAATGTCAGCTTTACACAACCACATTTACACACTCTCATGTAAACAGGCCTTTAGGCCAATCATAGCGCGCGTACTATTTTAGATATTTTATATAACATGGAACAGAATGGTATGGAATGTTGATCCGGCTCTCCCAACTGAGCTAAGAGAATAAATATGCCTTTTCAATGGGGTGGGGTGGAATAATAAGATAAAATTTCTTGCTTAGGATTTTCCGGTTTAATTTGTCCTTTATTGACCTCAGTATCGCTCTGTCAAAATGGTTGATGACTGGAAAACGCCGGGCCATCAAGACCTCACGCTTAGTAAATAACTCATGTATCAGAGTGCATGGCATTTCGGAAATAGAGTGTTTAACTGACTAGAAGGCTGGAAAATGATTTATATTGCATTTGAGACCAACGGTTTACAAGTAATGCTATTTTATCGAAAAACAACTGAATATTCTAATACTTACCAAGGGTTCCAATTTCCCACAAGACAACTCCATAAGACCAGCTATACGTAGAAAATCAAAGAGAATAAATAAATAAATAAGTAAATACTTTTAACTGTGGAGTAGTGTTGAAAAAAATTGAGTTATGAAGTAACCAAAAACATGCTATGGGGAGCGGGTGGGAGTTTAGACCATGGCAAGACCCCAAACAGGAATTTCTACTGATGAAGTGTAAGCTTACAACTGAAAGAACCTTGGAATATTGTGATCAAAACCTTAAAACTATTCGGTATAAATACAAGAAGTGTTATTAAATTTGAAAAAAACGAAATACGTACACATCGCTCTGGGAAGAAAAGATCTTTTCATAGATTGACTCTGGCGCCATCCATTTAATTGGCAGTTTCTTTTGTTTCTTTACTTCGTACACTTCATGATACATTTCGCGCATCAAACCAAAGTCCGCAATCTTCAGCTTTTTACCATGTCCAACCAGAATATTTCTTGCTGCCAAATCTCTGTGAATGAGGCTCTTTTCAGAGAGGTAATTCTGGTGAAATGAAAAAAATAGCTTGAAGATCTACAACGTCAGGGTCCCTTTTTAGACAGAAGTTTGCTGCATAGACGACACGTATAAGGGTGGAAACTGGACTGAAAAAAAGTGATCTAGAAAGATATATCTGCCACTTGAAATGCTGGAGTTAGCGGGAAACTTAAACTGGAGAACTGGGATTCTACAGCTGAGATAGGTTGAGAACCAGGATCAGTTTATTCGGGTTTCAGGCTTCAGAAGCCGCGTGATGGAATAATTTATTCTATTGATAGACATAGAAGAATATACTTTCGAAACTTTGAATACCATACCATGCCACGTGCTATCTGCCAAGCGAAAGACATTGGATCTGTTGGGAAAAACGACTCACAATCATCTTCGCAGTCACTGAAAGTTGCGTCTTTAGCAGGTTCTTCCTCTTGTTTCGGTGGCGAAAAAACTACCATGGGAATGTCACTTTTGTCTTCACCATCAAAATCCACCTGTCTTTGGTTCGTCGTTTCGAAGGAATTCGAAAGATCGGCGTTTCCTTGAAAGACCTCTCCATTGCTTGCCATTAATATTCCATCCTATCAATCAACCAGTCTATTTTTAAACTATTGGAGAGTGTTTATCTTGACATTCGATAGAGCATACCTAATTTTGTGCTACTGATGAAGTTGTCCCTTCAACAGTTGACCACCTCACAGTATATCATGGTTTAGTTTAAATTGTGGTGTGTGCCAGTGGTGGAGTAAAATGTAAAATGCGATTTAAGTAGATGATTTGATAACTAAAAGTGAGCATAGAATGATTCAAAAGCCGACATAATACTAGTAATACAAAAAATAAGAAAGAGCTAATGTAATCTACTAATACCACTACCACCAGCACTACCCACCACCACCAATACACCAATACCATTACCAACACCCACCACCCTCACCACGCCCCTCCACCAACACCCAACACCACTACCACAGCCTTCACCACCGCCTACCACCACTACCACCACCACTTAACACCACCTCCACCACCTTCACCACGACCCACCAGCAACACCCAACACTCAACGCCACTACCACGACCTTCATCACTAACCACCACCAACAACAACACCCAACACCACCACCACCTCGTTCAACAAAACCCACCACCAATACCCAAAACCCAACAACCTTCACCACCACCCACCGCTGCCACCACTACCACTACTACTAAAATCCTTGAGAGTTTTCCTTTCTTGGGGAAGTTTGATCTTTTCTTATCTTAACTCCGCTGGGATTACCAAACTGAGATATCAAGGGAAACTAACACCATCGTGCAAATGGCCTAATCTCAAGTAACCTCTATCGTCCTTCCCTTGTAGGTGACGCTGTTACACACCTGCTCAGTTATCGCATCTTGTAAGGCTGTTCCAACACTCAACACTTTCACTTTTGGGCTTGCCTCCGGGGCTCTCAAATTAGAACCGGTTATCTAAAAGTAATGTAAGATAAAATAAAGCAAGAAAGTACAATTTTTTTTTATTTTGTGCAAAAACATAATAGTGTTTTAAAATTGATGTTCCATGATAACGAAAAATGGAAACAAACACAAATTAAAAAGAAGAAGAAGAAGAAGAAGAAGAAGAAGAAGAAGAACAAGAACAAGAACAAGAAGAAGAACAAGAAGAAGAAGAAGAACAAGAACAAGAACAAGAACAAGAAGAACAAGAAGAACAAGAAGAAGAAAAAGAAAAACGAGACGAAAAGAAGAAGAAAATATAAGTCGGAAGAGATCGATGGAAGGAGGGATGATTGGAAAACAAGTAGAAGGATTGGGTCGTTCAGTTTAGCAATGGTACCAGAAAGGTGCGAATAATTCTTAATGGCAGGTACTCAGAACTGACGTTCGAAATTTATCACAAGGATATAAAACAATGGTAAATAACATTAATCGTGGTAAGTAATAGTGATTGAACAATGAACAGTTACTAATTTGAAAGCGAAGACCGCGATCGCGCCTAAGAGTGAAGTAATTTTCACTTCTTTTTAAATTATTATCAAGCACATTCCTCAAGTACACGGTTACCTATTTAACTGGAGCTCCGCATTTAGGCTTTCTAAATGAGTGCACTTGCCTATAAGACTCGTCGGTTTTGTTTTCACTGCCCACTCGCCTGGTCCCTTCTGGTTTATAGCTCGGACCTGAATATCGTACTCAGTTTCGCTCTGCAAATCTTTGAGCAAACAGCTGTTATTTGATAGGAAATTTGTGCAGTTAAACCATTGCCCAGTGTGTTCCCTGACCCGAACCTGGAAACCACTCGTTGGTCCTCCTCCAGAGTCCAAGGTGTCAGGAAACCATGTGACTTTAAACTTTCCACATTGTTTTTCAACGATTTCAATCCATTTTGGCTGGAATGGTACTCCTTTAGAAAAAAATAAATTAAACCAATTATAAAAATAAAATAGCATAAAAGAATAATAATAATAATAATAATAATAATAATAATAATAATAATAATAATAATAATGACAACAGTAAACAAAGTACTTTTCTTATGGGCTCAGTAAAATATCTGACTAATAAACTCCAATGAAACTCAAGCTTTCGTACATCTTCGAACCTCAAGAGGCTAGAGTTGCTCTAGAGTGCGCCTTGAGCAACTCTTACGCCTCTTTCGTGCTCTCCAAACTTCCCGCGTACTTTATATCTCGACACTGACCCGCGCGGACGTATGTACCAATTGCTAAATTAAAGTACGTTGGTACTCGCGTTGCAGGCGTTAAAACGGGAAGAGAAATGGAGAATTCTACGCGAGTCTTCTCTCTAGGCAGCCCCGAATTCCCCATTTCCCTTTCTCTTTTAACGCCTGTCACACAGGCTAACTAGAGCCCAAAAGGATTAACTTGAGAGTTATTTTTAAGATAGAATGTATATAACAGAAAATCCCAATACCGGTTTCTGTACGCACAGTCACCATGTTCTCATCCGGGATACTACTTCCGCGTTCATTCCATGCAATGACCATGACTTCATAAGTCCTGCTGCAGTTCAGCTTTAGGCGATACTCCGTTTTGTTCTGCTTTCCCAAATTCTTTGTTTGCCATTTTGTTTTCCCATTTGATATGGTCGCTGTTTCTCTAAAATGAACTGTATATCTAGTTATCGGGCAGTTGGTTTGTGAGGGATTTCTCCATGAAAGAGCTGCAAAACAGCCTTCTGGTTTGGCTGAAAATTCCATCATTTCCGGTACATCTGAAAAGCAAGAAAATGGAACATTGCTCTGACCACAAATCTTCTTTTAATTCCCCCCTTCCGGCAGCTCATCTATTTCAAGCACGTTTAGGTGGGTCCAACGTGGGGTGGGGGGGGGGGGGGGGGGGGTATTGAGTTAGTAGAGAGGGGGGACTTGTTTTATTTCGCGAATCGAGGCACTATACTCAGTACATTTTCTAATGATAATCTGGGTACCTTGGCCACCCAGTCGAGTATCAAAATCAAATCCAAATGTCAAGCTTGGAATAAACTATACCGGATCAGTCAATGTGATAAAGTTGTGGTTAATTAATACACTCTATCATTTATTAATGAGGCTGTGAAGAATTAGGGGGGAGTGGAAAGGGGGAATAAACGAGGGGTGGAGCTTAACCCTGCAAAAAAAGGGGCGTTTATTAGACGATTTACGGTATTTACAACCCAATTTGTAAATTAAAACCTGAAGAGGGAGGAGGAGGTTACATAACATGTGTCGATACTTTAATACTTTACCTCGATGTGCGTTAATCATTTGGTTTGTAGTCATTTGTGATTAGAGCGATTTTCGTATGACCTTGAAATGCCGAAAACGCGCGAACAAAACAGAAACAACAAACGAACGAAAATAGAGCGATTTGATTGGTTTGTCGAACGGATACAAACGCGCGTGGCTTTTGGTTGGTTAAGCGAATACTCGGCTGAAAAAACGTTATGCGCGAAGAATTTTCGAGAAACCAATCGATATTCGCTTTAACGTCATACTGTAACACGACTGGCCAATCGAACGATGGCTTCTCCATATTAGGGTTTTCTTTGGCGGGAAAACGAAGAGGCCATGTTTTGATCTTTTCATCCATTGGCTGATAAAACAAATGACGAGCACTTACCGAAACCATTTTTCAAGGTCATACGAAAATCGGTCTAACAAATCATATTACAGACAATACATGATTCCTTTCTCTGGGGATTTTTAACGTAAGATGATCAAGGGCCCCTATCATCTTCATTACCTGTCGTTGTTGTCCATTTTTCTCTTGTCCAAAGGCTGAATCCCATACTGTTCTTCGCCCTGATTTGTAATTCATAAGCAGTATTACTTTGTACAGCCAATTCTTTATTACGAACATTCTTTGATAGGTTGAATTCTTGCTCATAATCATCCGCGAGATTTAATAATATCATCTGATACCCAGTGACATATACTGAAGATGGCTCTTTCAACTGCACTTTAATATTACGTCCGCAATTGATGGTTGATAAATTCTTAATCTCAGGACGGGATGGGACCTTGGAGTTCACTAAAAATAAGGTAGTAAATTAGTAATGACAAAAGATTTAGGGATTGCGGGAGAGATCGACCGATAATCAAAACGCTCTTGAAGATCAAACGCGCGTGATCAGATTACATTCTATGCATTCCATTCATTATTAGTGTATTGGATGTCCAAATGAATGCTAGCCTCTCCCAGGCTCTCAGATATTGGGGGAAGACGCGAAAGAAAAAGGTACGCGAAAAGTTGGCGGGGCGGGAAAGAGGAAAAGGAAAGGAGCCCCTGTTCTCCCCAGTTTCCTCGCGTTTTATTTTCGTGTTTACCTTTTCTCAATTCAGGGGACCCGACTATCTCGCAGCATGGAAAAGGCTAAATGAATGCTGGCTACCACATACGTGAAACCCAGTCGTAATGGAAAACCCGACGATTAGGATGCGGGCTCCTCTGGTCCCCCGAAGAAATAAGAACAACAACGTTAACAAAACTAGCGAGGAACTATCGCGCAAAAATGGTTCTCAGTAAAAACGTAGCAAAGTACAGTTTTCGAGTTTGATGAGTCAAAGACAACTTGTTGCCTTAAAGTTTCTTATCCCTCTATGTATAGCCTTACCCAATGATGACATGTTTCTGTTCCGTAATACCAAGGTCTTGGCTAACATGAATAAGTTTGTTAGATGTTGTGTCTGAAGTGGAGCTTATTCGAGTACGAAAAGTATTGAGTGAGATATAGATTGTTACTGATTACTTTACAAAGCCAATTAGACAGAACACACAAAAAAACATACCATCTTCCAGTAATGGAATGTCTTTTACAGCTAGCACTGTATCAGGATCAAGTAGTTTACACTTATATTGCCCAAGGTCGTGCTTGTTAACCCCTGCTATCTGGAGAGTGACAAGACCTTTGGTTTGTTGACAAGAATTAGGCGGAGAGTACGCGATGGATATGTCATAGTTTGCAAAAAGGTCTGTTATGTCCATACTATCGTTAAACATCCACTTCCATTGGTAAGAAGCTATTTTTTGGGAATCCAGATGGTAAGCTTCGCAGCTCAAATTAACCTTTCCATTTGTTCCCATATTAGGAGGAAACGCCTTTAGTTCAGGTAGTGCTGGTGGGCCTGTTGTGAAAAAGTAAGAAATACCAATGGTTTAAAGAGAACATCAAAAGACCGGACCGGCCGTCTGCGAGACGAGTCGTTCCCTTATCGGCTTCTCTGACAATTTTCCATTCACTTTCGCTTATATGCAATCCTTTCGGTGGCGTCGCGGATCGATCCAGACCATAGCGCCGCCAAAAGGATTGCTGATCTGATAACTGAGAATGTCATTCTCTAGTTAGCCTCTTTGATTTAAATGTTCTTTGGATATGCCTGTATCTAATATCCTTTCTGTTTATAAATCAGCTACTTTGACACGTGATTCTTAGCAAAGTTTTATAATACAGGCATTTGAATACGGCCCTGATTTCCTGGTAGGAAGCGCAGGTTTTAACTTAGCTGTCGGGCCAAGAAAGAAATGGGGATTGAAAAACAGTGAACTGTGAGCAAGTTTTTCATATGGGCGATATCGTGAGAAGTCACGCAAGAGCTTCGCTGGTCGATTGCATGTTCTTGCCCTGCTAGCTTCGCTCGGCTCTTCTCGGCCAAGGAATATACCTTTTAATTCACGATACTCGCCATCTTTCCCCACAATGATGGGAAAAAAAGCAATGTCAAAGAAAAATGTGATAAAATCTGCCAATACAAGAATTCGTGCTCATGTTTATTCGAGACAACAGAAAATTAACAGCTTCTTGTCTTAAAGACAAACATAGAAAAGTATGGGTGGAAGATATTATTTTTTTACTTTTCATGGATACTGTAGCCACCATGATGTCCTCACAGCAAATGACGTAAAACTTGCGAAACTCGAACCGTACATTTTGCATGACTTTAAATCGTCTTTCCGTTTTGAGAGGAAAAACAAACTCGACCGCGATGACTCATATTGGCAAATTTTACTTTTTGTTTACCCCCTGGAATACAACGTGACACGTAAAGTTGGCATAATCCCATCAATCCTAAGGCAATCCCCCTTTTTTTCGTTTAGCTTCGAATGCGTTTCCTTATATTAGGTCGGTCGGTCGGATTGAAAAAAAAAAACCTAATCACAGGAAGTCTCCGAATAGGAGGTCTGGTACCCCAGGATGACAACAAAAGTTAACATTTACATATTTGGATTAACAAAATGCACAATATACTGCAAAAAATGTTCCTTTTTTTATTCCTGTCTTTCTCTATGCTGTTACTATGCGGCATTTTCAGATTAAAGGAATTATTTAAGGTGAAAAATGGTTTAACTACGTCGTTAATTTTTTTTTTTTTTTTTTGAAAAATGACAAAAATTTGGATCGGTGTCACGACACTAAACGGAGAAAAAAAGAGGGTGGCCTAGAGCGCGTGGAAAGATCGCATGGATCGTGAATAAGGTATATTTGATGCAAAATTGTTGTCTTCCTCTACCAACTGTCACTACCTACAACGCCTTACAGGAAACAGAAACGACGAAGCTGCGGTTCTCAGTTGTGAAATTGTTCGTAGCTTCACAGGTAAAATTTCCAGAATCTTGGATGTCCACATCAAGAATATGTAGGGTCACATTTATAAGCTCCTCTCCTGATCTCCTTCTCTCTATGATAGTTTTCTGGTTAATCTCATCATTTTGCAATTCTTGACCATTCTTAAGCCACCTGACTACTGGTAGAGGCCATCCCTCGACTACGCAACTGTAACTGTGCTTTTTACCAGCAAAAAGAGATGAATGATCTTCAGATAACTGGATTGAGGGCCGTCCTGCAGTTAATTAGAAAAGGCAGAATTGCAAAACTTTATACCCCAAATTTTGTTACGTATCACTGAAGAGAAAGTAACCTGAAGGGGAAAAAGGATAACGTTTCCAAAACCAAAATATTTTCTTCCAGTTTCAATTAATGTTTGATATACCATAAACGTCTGCTTATAACGAAACTGTGGGCTCATACAACTTTGTGAGTGGTTTTCGGAGGGCTTATAACCTGACTAAGGCCTAGGCCAAGCGTCGAACTTTTCATGAGATGAACCACGCTTGGTGAGTTAGGTTCATGAAAAGTCCGAAGTCTGGCTCAGTAAAGTTCTTCTGAATGAGTTTGGATATTCCAACACGTTCTTAGACGGATAGAATGTTTGAAGATCTTCTTCGGGACAAACGTCGACCTTCACATGCGAAGAACTAATAAATTAAAAATTTGTGTGATAATGTTTATTTAGCTTTGTTTGAGAGAAAACTATAAATTAAAATTGCTTTTGGGTCTGATTCAGTTGATTGGTTCGAAGCGTTCTAAGCTCGACGTCTGACCAAACAGACGATCTTAACTTAATTGAGGTCGACCCAAATTAGTGTTTGGTTGGTCTCATGGAAGGTTCGACGCTTGACCTGGGCCTTAAAAAGTATTTCAGAACAAGCTATTCAAAATACTTTTTGAATTTATAATATAAGCAAGATGAGGGCTCATCAGAGGGAAGGGGGACGATTAAATAGGAAACATTTTTTTTTTACCGGTAGATGGGCATATAATTGGTAGGAGAGGGGCTTATAGGCGGACGTAGGGAGAGGGAGACTTAATAGAGACGAGGAATTATGGCTTATTTAATTTAGAAACGACGAAGGACGTAGAATACAAAATGGAAAAGCTCAAGTACGAGAAGTTGAAGGTCATGCAGCCGAGGACCAGAATCAAATCTGAACTTACAGTTGGTAAAAAAAAAAAAAACATTCGGGATCATTCCAGAGGAAGTTTTACAGCCGTGATTGATTAATACAGTCTATCATTATCATTGGGGGGGGGGGGGGGGGGGCTTATTTGAGAGGGGGGCTTAATAGAGGATTTACGGTGGTGTTATTACTGGATTACCAGAAGCCCACAATGCACTCATTCCACGTTAAGTGGGTAAATTGTGCCAAGGATTTTCGAAAAATCGAAGGTCAACAAATCAGACAAGTAGTTAGTTTAACCGAAAGATACATTATTGAAGGGTGAGAAACCAAAATTTGGTCAACATATCTTTTGTCTATAAAAAGTTATAGCCTGTTATTTAATAGCATCTAGTGTGATATTTTGTATGGCTTAAAACAGCACAGTGTTGCATTATAGTATGCTTTTTTTAATTTAGCATACTATAAAACGTTTAAAATGAAATCCGTGGAAGGCTAAGATCTGAGTTTTACATTTTAGACAAGTCAGTGGCTCAAGGAATGAAAAAGTCAAGTTGTTCTGCCATGGTGTACTTTGGTCTGACGTAACAAAATATTGAGAATTTAAAATTGCTGTGTTTTTTTAATGTTTTTTCTTTAAAAAAGCCGTCAGACTAAACATTATTTTGCTAAATGTGAAGGAAAGAAAGTGTTGTTTACCTTTTTTATAGTTTGGAAACATGTGACCTAGTAGAAAACGAGTGATTATCAAATAAGTTTCGGTAACGGAAGTTACAGAAGGAAGGTAATATTTCATTTCTGTTCCAACTACTTAATTTTGGGATTACAGACCGTCTTAAATAACAATGCATATGACTTATTCCATTGAATTGAATTAATGCTAAACAGTTTTGGATGAAATTTTGGAATTTTTGGGTGGAACAAGGCTAAAAACAACAAAATGAGCAAAATAAATTGAATTGAAAAAAAAAAATTAATAGATACATGGTAATCTGTTAGAATTCGTACAAGAATTGTAATACATGAATGTTGTAAGGTCCATTCACAGAAAAGAGGGTTGAACTAGCGAAAACAGCTTCAGATAATCCACTTCCTGTTTTGTGTAACCTCCGTTACTTTAAAAAAAAATAATAAATTGATCAAGATGCCTGTCCCATTTTCATCTTATATTCCTAAATTGCCTAGAAATACTTCAAAGGAAAATAAACTTCTTTGAACTATGCAAAAAAACTCGTCAAACCACAAACTCAGCTAAAATTCCCTTATCACACTTGACAGAGAGGTATCTCACCAATGGCACACGTATGAGGGTTACTTATGACGAAATATTCACCAGATGTCATCAAGGCTTGGGTTGTTTGATGGGGCAATCGTGTGACAGCATTTCCTGAAATTTTCCTGACGTTTATCCCATGTTTTAGAGACCGGACAAATTCTTGGTAACGGAAGTTACAGTAACGGAAGTTACAATTCTACCTTTTCTGTTACATCTTGAAGTGAAATTAATAACTCGGAAAAACCAAACATACTCCATAATAATCCTCACTAGCTCCTCCGTCACCACAAAAATCAGCACGACCCACTTTTCATTTTTTCCTGCTGTAATATTAGTAACGGAAGTTACAACCTTAACTGTTCACCCTGAATCCTGCTATTGTGAGAGGGAATTTCTTTCCACGGGCTTCTGCTCTGCATTTTCTGCATTGCGTATCAAAAAGAGCAAACTTAAGTAATATTTACCCGATGTAAATCATTCGCAGTATTTATTTCTAGGCCATTTGTGATCTGCCCTCAGATCGGTAACGGAAGTTTCATAAAAATAGCGGACACCAGTTCACTGTAGTTAAAAGCAACAAATGATCAGTAGGACTTTAGTTTAGGTCCCTCCCGAGACATTGCATTGATTAGTTTCCATAGTATAAGGCGACAAGCAAAAATATACGGTAACCTTCTATACCCACCCTCTCTGTGGACATAGCAAAATTGCATTTTTTGGACACTTTTGGCCTTGATTCCCTCAAAGTTACTGTCTACAGGAGCACAAAGGGGTACTGTCGCTATTTATTTGGGCATATTTTAAGTATTTTTCAGCGAAATGATTATGGGAAAACAATTTGAGTCCCCAAAACTTGCCATGGACACCAAAAAATGGTAATTTACCCACTTAACGTGGAATGAGTGAATGGACTCATGATCTCTGGACCGGAATAACTAAATGAAGGTAACAATTGGCCTTTCTTTAGGCATGTCCAACACTTCATTTGTAGGCTATGAAGAAGGATGAGGTATTAGAATAAGAAATAAAAATTTCAAAATTAAATTATAATTTTGATACAAATTATCCCAGAATCCTTTGAGGCAATTTTGTTTATAACTTTGACAATTTTATACGTAGAAGACTGACAGACCACAGCAAGGTAACATTTGCCATAAAATATCTTCCCATGTCATATCTCAGGAAATGACGTCATCATTCACGTGACTATCGCCGACATAGGTGATTTTTGTTTGCTGTGACAAGATTTCATTAACGAGTTAAAACAAATAGCATATTTGAGGTTTTAGTTGTGTGGGGCATTTAAATATCACCAGTTTACTTCCGGCATTTAAAATTTAAGGGGGTAATGAACATGAGCGAAAAAGTCGGGAGACAAGGCAGAGGGTTGTAGAGAGTCAATCTTTCATCACACATGAGCAGAGAAAATTTGCAAGAAAGTGAAGTTCTACTTGATAATTTTTTTCATGGCCAAAAGAGGGACCTGACGTCGTTAGTCACGCAATCAAAGTGTTTTGAATGTTTTAGTTCGTTTTTAAAGTACCTTTCATCTTCAATTTGCAAGTTTTTGTTTTTTTTCTCGACAATTCTTTACGCTCTATTGTCTCTGAGTAATTATTATTCTATTTTCAAATTAGAAGCAAACGAAAACTGAGCCAGAAGTTTAAAAGTTGCGTAAATTGACCGATATTTAATTTTGCAAGTTAAAATCGAAAAGGAGACCTACTTTTGAGACTTTTGTAAAATCTTTTTTCACGTTAACTGTTTGTTTGCCGAAGAAAATGTTTAACGTTTGTTAATAAAGGAGAACTTTCAAAGCTAAAAGGATGTATTTGGCGGCCATATTGTTTTTCTTCATTCTGGGGAGAGAGAGATCATGTAGCAGTTCTTCTATTAAACGCTAAAGGCCAAACTGGTTTGCTACCGTACCCTAACCTAAAACAATGGAAATAATGATAAACAATGTTGTGTTAATGTTTTCCCCGACCGATGAAAAGTTTGGATAGCCGAGAGATCGATGGTTCATAGAGTCTTCGTAAATTTCTTAAACAATCACCGGCATGGACCAAGCCTGTAAGAGTATTAATGGATTTATTGCGAAAAGGAAAAAAGAAAAGAAAAGAAGAGAAAAACTTGAAAAGTTTCAATGTTTGTTCGAACTGATTAGTGTGTCTTTCTACTTGTGTAACCTTTGTTTATACGAGTTTTTGTATCGCTTTTGCTGGATGAAAATGATGTAAACATCTTCGAGACAATCGAAACTCGGCATTCCAATACTTTAAACTACATCAGATCAGTAGTCGGAGAAGTCAATCTTCTAAATCTAATAAATGAGCTATTACTATTTCTGTCTATTTCTTTAATATTTGACATAAGTATTCATGGGCGAAAAAAACAAAACCTGTGTAACCAAAACTTTGTCCACCAATTTCACCCGACGTAATTGCTTCCTTCAAGTATGGAAGAATTTGTTCATTCTCCTAAAGATAAGATCACATGCAAAACTGACTTGCATTTTTGAAAACTGTTATGAAAACAAGAAAATCTTTGCGTGTTGTCTCCCTCTCCGCCTCTTCTCTCGTAGTCTACTGTCTGTAGTGCAATCTTAACGTTCTATTTTTGCACGACTCAAACCAGTGTTACAACAAAGGACAACGCTCGTCCAGCCGTAGTTCGTAGTCCGTGATCTCCGCATTTTAAACTCCCTATTTCTGTCTAGAAATTTTTAAGTTGAGTGAACTGCAGCGAAAGAGTGCCTGGTTACGGCCTACATAACAACTTAAATAATTAGAAAAACACTACTTTTTTCGCGGTTCGATAACCAAATCGGCCTATGGTTCAATGCCATTGGAGCCCGCTGAAACTGGACCTAGATCTAATTTTCCTAAGTCGCGAGTCGCGTTTCCAAGGTACAACCAGCCAAGCTAATCACCGATGAAACAGTATAAATGGCTGGCACAAAATATTTTTGCCAAACTGCAGTTCAACCACGCGATCACATACCTGTCAACACCATGCGGAAATCACACAATCACACACTTTCGACGCACTGATAAGACTATCCACAACCACGCATAATCATAACTGAAATATCATCGAATAACTCGGAAAAACTCAGCCTATCGTCAGATAAACACCTCTGGACTTTTCTCTCACACTCGTCTTATTCAAGTTCCCGGATGTAGAGTCACACGGTCGGCCGATCACCTTAGCCTTGTTTTCACACCAGAAAAAAGTCTTGGCCTGGGTGAAAGTTCACCTGCAATTTTGCTCCCACCTAATTAATTTGACTCCTAAGAGCCTGTTCCCAAGGTCAAAGACTTAGCGGTCATCTTAGAAAAGTGAACAATATCGTACCTTTCTGTCTCAGACCGGATCAGCGTGACTGATCCGTTTAGGCAAATGAAACGAGAATACAATACGATATTGGATGATGCAGACTCTGCGAATCGTAATAACTTTGCAATTGTCCCATCTCAGATCTTTACATGATGCTCCCCGAGAAACTTTTCTCAAGGTGACCAATATCTAAAACTAAACTGCTAAACGGCACCGAAACCAGCTTTGGGCGCGCACTGATTTCAAATAACTGTCACTTGTGTTAAACAAAGAATTGTGGGCAAGGAAAAAAAATACGGAGCGGCGGTAAGATAGTTATTCTGTCTACATCCACTTCTACACAAATCCCTAACCACATAACAAGCAAAAAAAAAAAACGACATAAGCAAACAACACAGTAAACAAGCTACTAGACAGGGGAGTTGAGAAAAATTACAAAATGTTTGCTAACCCGGTTTTCATAACTCCAAGTATAATTATAAATGTATTAATTGGAGCTTCGCTTTTAGCCCTTGCTAAACCTATATATTATAGTGTAAAATAATTATAATTTACTTTTACCAGTATCACTCGTAATGATGATAATAATAATAATTAATAATAATAATAATGATAATAATAATAATAATAATAATAATAATAATAAAGCTGCCTGCTTATTGATATGTCCATACCCACTGAAAAGAACACTGGAGTTAAAGTAACTGAAAAACTGTCAAAATATAAAGACCTTGAAATCGAAATTGAAAGAATGTCGGATATGAAAGCCACAACAATACCAGTAGTGATAGCCCGGAGCCTTGGGACTAATTCAGAAAGGATTGGAGAAATATATACAACCCGGGTAACATCAAAATTTATGAAGTACAGAAGATCACACTACTAGGAACATCTCACATCCTAAGAACGGCACTCTCTATCAAATAGATTTCTGCCTCATTCTATCCTTAGGCACTAGGAATGGGCTCGGATATTATGTTGTATTATGGCATAAATCAAGTTAAAGAAGATAATAATATGACTACCTACTTCCACAATCGGGCCATGGCATTTGGACGGTCAAAGGCGTAGTAATCGGACGATGACCAACAAAAAAAAACCAGTCTTTACCAAAGCAAACGTAATACGTCGAGGGAGGAAACAAAAATTCATATCCGTATCCGCAATAGGGTTTACAGTCCATGACATTCCCATAGGACCTGCAAGTCACGCCACCATTCCTTGGGGGTGGGTACTCTGGACACGTCGAACCTTTAAAGAGGAAATGACTTATAATTATTACTTAGTAATTAAGGTGGCTTAAGACATTGGTTGCACCACCCCTTTTGCTCTCCTTTTATCGCTACAATGCTTTTTCAGTGGACAGTACGATAATAATGATACTACTACTACGACGATGATGACGACGACGACGACGACGACGACGACGACGACGACTACTACTACTACTACTACTAATAAAATATTGATAATGATGATAATAATGAATATGATAATGATGATGATGGTAATGATGATGATGATAATAATAATAATAATAATAATAATAATCTTGTGCGATATACTAATAAAGAAAGATCGTGAAATAAAGGCCAACAGATCGGACATCGATATTAAGAACAAAAAGGAGAGAAGCTGCCTGCTTACTGAGATATATCCATCCCCACTGAAAACAACACTTCAGTTAAAGTAACTAAAAAAACTGTCAAATATAAAGACCCTAAAATCGAAATTGAAAGAATGTGGGGTATGAAAGCCACAAAATTCCGGTAGTCAGGAGCCCTGGGACGGGTAACATCCAAACACATGAAGTACAGAAGATCACACTACTTGGAACATCTCACATCCTAAGAAGGACATTCTCTATCAAATACACTTCTACCTCATTATAACCCTAGGCCCTAGGAATGGACTCGGCTATTACGTTGGATAATGTCATAAATCAAGTTAAAAATAATGATGATGATAAGTCTGGCCGATAGTTACCTGTAAGTACGGCGTACTGGGTCAAAAGGCACCACAACAAGGCTATGGAAACTGGGACCAAACTCATTTTCTATTGGATGAAAACGTCAAAAAATCAATTGGTAGTGCACTTTTAAAGCCTGACAAATCAATAACCTATCATCACATTGGCTTAAACACGTTTCTGTGCGCCTTTTTAGCGTCACTGGCAGATTACTCTTTTCATTAAAGGGACTGTGTCACGGCAGTCCAGTTCATTTTCTTTAATTTTGCCAATTACTTGCCCTTAATTGCTATGGAACTTAAAGTAAACAAAGAAATTACATAGAAATGGCAAAATCAGAGATCCGAGACAAACAAATATATATCTCCTAAGCATTTTTTTTTTAAAGTTGAAAGGAGTAGGGAAAAACTTTTAGGCTGAACAGCTTTCAAAAATCCTACTTTCAATCCGTTTCAATCTTCTTCAGTTTTGCCTATCCGTGACATCTGTTGTTTCTGTTATGTTATTTTAACCTTCCTTTAAAGTTTTTAAGCGGTAAGTTTCATGTTTCTCTTAATTTAACGGGTATTTTGTAATTTCCTAATTTGGCTGAATTTCGTGGTTCGTTGAAACAAGAGGTCATGCATAATTGCTAATGTTACATATTATTATTATTATTATTATTATTATTATTATTATCATCATCACCCAGGGCTAGAAGCGTAGCTTCAGTTTTAATTTAAATCAAACAATAAACTTGTGATCCGCAAATCAGTTAACTTTAGGGGAGATCCAAGCTTTTTAGGGTGAGGCTGGGTGATTTTAGAGAAAGAATAATTTGCAAACAGTGCAAGAATGAAAAAAACATCTAAAATCTTACATCGCATTAATTTAACAACTAGGTCATGCACCAGTTGTGCGTATGTCAAGATATTGAGGACAAGTCGCCTAAGATAAGATCACCTTTGATCCACCTTTGATCACAGTAGAATAGGTGGGGAAAAGAAATTCTTTCCACACAAAATAACCCAATAGCCCACCTACGCCATCCTTATTTTATAAGGTTAATTAGACAGTCCCAAAACATGATTTTATGCAATAACGGTCAGGCTTAAGACATGATAGTCCTTGGTGGCAGCCAATTTAAACGTGTAGGAAGACTTTTAGACGGGGACTAGCGGTAGTCTTTTCACAAAGACAACTTCTTCTAGACTCTCTGGATGTTTGTT
>NC_133209.1:7287107-7327107 GCF_958299795.1 Porites lutea
CATTGAGGAGAAACAAATAAAGAAAAAAATAATATTAGATAATTTGAGAAAAAGTTGTAAGTCTCAATATTGCATCTCACATAGCTACATTTTTTTTTTTCATCACGAATAATCCTAATTTGTACCACATCACCTCCTTAAGGTGGCTCCGTAATTAATACAAGAGCATTTAGCTGTGACACATTTTCCGTCATAACTTTTTGGATTTCAACGCGATGGCTGCGAAACTTTGCAAAAAACAACAGATATCATTCGGCAATAATACGAAATATTCCGATTTCATTGCTGGTAAATATTTCTTTAGAAATTAGCGCTTAAAAGGACCCTAGTGTTCAAAGAAAATTTCGTCTAGTAAAAAATTTTGCTGATATTTTTTACTGAAATTTCTGGTATCGGCTTTAATTGATATAATAAATATGCCAGAGGAATTTCAGAAAAATCGTTGGAGCAGAAGTCCGTAACTAAAAGTCACTCAAAATTCAGCTGTGAAATTGTTTTGGAATTTCAAAAATAAATTACTATCAGGAAGAAGGAGACACCAGTTTCAATTTTCGGGACAAGTAAATTCATGGTTTGCTAATTCTGAAAACAGAAGCCGATTGCCTATCGTGCTTTTCTTTAAAAGGTACTTTTCAGTTTTTGAAGCACTATAAATTGCTCCAGACTTTGCTCTGACGTCGAATGACTTGTTCCTCGACAGTTTTAAAATATCCCTTGGCAGTTTTGGCTCAAACTCCCATCATTATCATTTATCATAATCATTTACGCTAAGGTTGGATTTGCAATAGGTGTCCGCCGCCAAAACCATAATTTCTTTGTCATTTCTCCAGGGGCACCCAACGAAAATATATAGTTAAAAAACTTAAACATAGTGTTTTGAACGTATTTTAGTATTTAAACGGTAGATATAGGCATATTTGTATCCCCTAAAAATTTTTCATCTGTTCGGATTTCCTAGCTGAAAGTGGAGTGATCCGAAAATTATAGGAAATTAAAACTTACCTTTTCGAAAAAGAAGGCTCCTGAAAGTTCTAGGTAACCTTTTTAGGGTAAAAATCTGTTAAAAATGGGCAACTATAAAAATCTTAAGAGAAGCAATTGGCAAGAAATTTTACAGGAAATGTTCCGAAAATTCTATGTTTCAAATCGTCTTCAGAACAGATATTTTGCGAAAATTGACGTTCGGTACCCCTGTTTCTCGTTGTTAAATTCATCGCATAATCGAATGCTCACGTTTTAGACTGATATGAACGCACAGAATGTACCTGGCTCCAATTATGTTCTGTATTGGGAGCATACACAGCACGACTGCAGCATACACCCAAGCACAACTGTACTTAGCAGTTAACTAACCCATTTAATTTTTCACAGCGGACGGTCAATCTAACGTATCAGTACTAAACAAAGGAGAATTTAAATTTACCTTGATATTTCTTACACTGGAAACAGCATGCATCTTGTTTTAGACCTTTCGTGCTAGCATTAATGAGAATGCCTTTAATTGGCATTTGCATAGGAACAGCAACAAGCAGGTAAATGTCAACTGCGTTTATTTTAATAAATGCTTCTACCTATTTTCAGTGTGTTTTAAGAGCGGATGTCTGTAAATATCGACCAGAGGTGGAAAAAATAAAATTTTTGAAAAATTCCCCCAAAGTTATGTAGACTCCCCTAGGTATTCTAGTAATGAAAATATAAATTTTAGTTTCATTGGATAAATATTTTGGCGATACGGCGAATGTCAAGTTCGGGCGATTGACGGCCTCCGCGCTAGACCGGGCTACGAAAAGACCACCATTTCAATCGAATTCAAGTCTCATTCAACCCAAAAAGCTTCTTATCGTATTGTAAAAGGGGCTTAATACACATACTGAGTGGTCATGTTCTTGAATTGATCGCAACTGGAATATTTTATGGATTTTTAAATATTTACAAAATGTTAACGCTTTTACGTGAGCAAAATATTGTCAGATTTCAAAGGCCTAAAATCACATCCGATACATGATTTCTAACAAAAAAAGACATACACAAACCATTCCTCCAACAAATGGTTCAGCCAAAATACGTTTAATTTAGGCAATCTCAAGTCCCAAAGTGACACACAGATGCTTCATATACATTAGGTGGAAAGTTTCATGCCATTTTGTCAGCCTTAAAGAACTATTTCTCTGGCCTTCGGGTGCAGTAGTTGAACTCGCCTCGCGAATGTAAACTTTTGGGTCAAGTTCTTATCACGAACCAGGGAAGTTTTCAAAATGTACACCAACTATCTATCCTGTCTAGTAGATAATCAGGTCTACAATTGGTTTGTTTGTACCTTGGGTCCTTGTTTGACTTCATTCCCGCAATGAAACTGAAACATGCAAACTACAGTGCAACGAGATTCCCGCTCGCTCGACAAGTCACGTGCCACGTGAAATGGCCGTTCTAGACTTGATTGCGTTACGTAAACACGACACGGCGACTTTTTCTGAGTTGTGAAAAAAAATCCATTTCTATCTTACATGTTGTAGATATGCCATTTGAATCTGAATTTTTTTTTTCCTTTCACCGCGCAGTTTTACCACACTTGTCGGATTCCCGACGAAACCAAACCATCTTAGGACCGAACATTAACTCCCCAAATTTTCAAGCCCTAATTTCTCCAAGCCCTGAAATTTTTCCGTGAAGGATCAATTTCAGGATCAGTAAATGTTTGTGGCTGGTTTATTCATCGTACCATCCGCTGAATTTTACTTTTTCTCATCTGACAGTCTGAAGTGCGCGACCAGCATTGTACGCGTGCGGTACTACACCAATCATTTTGTCTTGAATACCCTTTGAAATTCCTACTTAAATCAAGCTACCAAAAATGTCTATAGATATTTGTATTTTCCAAATTTTCCTATCCCCAAAGAAATCCCGTGATGAAAAATTTCAAAACAAAAAAGAAATCCCTTTATCATCTCGGTAACTTCAATTCTCCCCTCCCCCTCCAAACCCCCGCCTCGGGCGGGATCGCGAAAGTCATCAAAAGTTATTAGGCCGGATCACTTCAGGGAAGTATATCAAAGAAGAGATCGGCTAAAATTCACCTGGTTTAGTAACAAATCCTGCGCCCTGCCCCCTCTCCCCCGGCGATAAATAATGACCAGTCGCTTAGGTTATATCAGGACGGGTGAAATGTGTTGAACTAAAATGACTAAAACAAACAACAAAACAAACAAACGAACAAACAATAAGAAAGAACAAGTATTGTACATATCGTGGTTAGAAACGCTCAGGGATCACAAGCCTGAGATCGGTAAAGCTGCAACCCAAAACTCGACTTTTTTTTTCACAACTCAGCAATGTTTACGTAACGCAATCAGGTCTAAAACGGCCCCTTCACGTGACACGTGACTTGTCGAGCGAGCGGGAATTTCGTTGTAGTTTGCACGTCTCAGTTTCATTGTGGGAATGAAGTCAAACAAGGACACAAGGTACAAACAAACAAATTGTAGACCTGATTATATACTAAACAGGATAGATAGTTGGTGTACATTTTGAAAACTTCGCTGTTTCGTGATAAGAACTTGACCCATACGTTTACATTGTTTACATTGTGATATGTTGTGGTATTGAGAACATTTGAGAACATTTTTTGAAGGTTTTCGGTTCTTGGCAACCTAACGTGTGCTCAGGAACCTCGATGACTACGCGTTGCATGGTGAATGCGATCATTTTTATGCCCATCCAGTCTAATAATTCCAAACGCCTCTCACGCGCAATCATTTGACTATCTGAGGGTAGAAAAATCAAAGTTTTTTCATGTAATATTGACTACTAATAGTTGACACTACTCAGGCTAGTTGAGGCATAATTGAAAGCCTAAAAGGACCCCGTAGAGAATGCAAAGATCCTTTTTGAAGGCGCAGAAGGATCGAAGCAAAGGGTTCCACTAAGATATGATAAGACATATCTCACTAAAATAGTTTTGGAAAATTCATCCCAAGCATCACGTGACATTCCTTGGACCATGACGTCACAAAACCTGTTTTCTCAAACGGGGTAAGGGTGTTAAACTTCAGCCTAAAAATGCTTGTCATCAAATTGTCAGCGGAACTGTCTGGATTGTCAATTAGCCTTGCAAGGTGGATTAAAGCATTTTCATTGAGAGTTATTTTTTTAAGTTTTTTATAAGTCACGTGACCTGTTTTTCTTTATTTCGTAATCCTCACTCAACTTAAGCATACATGCAGGGCTATTTCATAATACCCAGGACATGGGAAAAACACTGGTGCCTAAGAATATTTGCTACTCTTTCATTTCCTTTTCCCCGTTTTAATTTGAACAATTTAAATATTAAAGATAATTTTCAGGTCACGTGACTAATACTTCAACAATGAATATGGCACATCTTGTTAAGGCTACCGAGCTCAAACCGATCAAAACAATCCGTTTCGAATGCCACTTCGCCAAATTATGCAAATTGTGAGGTGACCCATGCTTTAACATGCCTGAGTACAGCTGCCCCCGCTCTGTATATTGTCAGCCAAAACCATTCTTAGTAGTTGTGTAGCAATTCATAATGAAGACTTTCACACATGTTCTATACAATAGGTGAGATAAGAACAGGAAACGCAAGGTTCCATGCACTGATTCAGTTCGATTCCCACAGCTTTGGTCAAAACATTCTTAGTTTCGAGAATAGTTTATTCTAAACCATATGAAAAGATTCAATCCCTGGAATTTTTCGCTATTTGTCTTTCACTTGTTACATACGGTTCGTATCATTTTATTTGCCGGAAAGTAAACCTCAGAAATTCAAAGGTTTGATCAATTCGCGCTCGCGTGTTCTAGTCTTTCTTTTCTAACTTTTTTAGAAGGACATCTGTCAGCAGAAAATAAGTCAGCGCAGAATCAGAGATTTTATTTGTCGGCGAATTTCTGTAATCTTCCTTCGTTCTGCTAGTGATAAGCTAGCCATTGATTTACTCTTCTTGCTTGTTGGACTGAGTCTTATTCCCCCAAAGAGAGAGAAAGAGTGTCTGGCAAATTGTTTTTAATCAAAGATTTGTGAACTCGTGTCTGGCAAAGTCTCCTAGTGTTTATATATAAACAGTTATACGCACCATATAATTTATCTGCGCTTAACGAGTGTATTTGGTCCACAACTTTCAGAACACCTGCCCCACAGAAAGTCACTGATAACATGTCACGCAAAAGAGTATCGAACTATGACTGTAGAATAAATGTCACAAAATCTACCTAACTTAAGGTACGGAAAAGCGGGCAACAAAAAAAAAGCAAATTGTTTTGCAACATTGCTGCATAGTGAGTTGAATAGCGATGTTGCACGTTTTACCACCAACATCAAACCTCTCTTGCAACAAATCAGGTTGTTAACAGGTTTGAACGTGGGTGGTAAAACGCGCAACGTCGCTATTCAACTTGTTCTGCAGCAATGTTGCAAGACAAATTGCACGTTCTTCAATTTGTTGCCCGTTTTTACGCACCTTTACCTAAGTGGTTCCTTCAGGTTTTTCTGTTTTACGTCATCCTAACCATTTCGTACTTGCGGGCGCGAACAATAGAAACGTCATTTTTACCCACTGATTCCGTGCGGCCCCTGTTCAAGCAAATCGAGATTTCTTCTGTCATTCTGACTGTATATTTCAACTGTAAACACTTCCCTTAACCCTTTTGTTGGCAAGTTCCCGGGAAGGAAAAGGCCACTAAAAATACTACCAACAAAGAATTTATTTCTTGGCATGGATCCTAATAGTATGATGTCAAAATTGACGTAGACTGTTTGGGGATATATTTTCCTTGAAGTTACCACGCATTCGGTACCAAAAACCCAGAAATCCTATTTTTGAGAATTTTTAACAAATTAAGACTTGACTAAATTATGTCTCAAAATAGTTGCCTATAAAGTTTATCACCGCATATATGATTACTCCAAATATCAACATATATCAAACTGGCCAGTATAAAAGATCGATCCAATGTCACACAAGATTTATTTTGAAACCAAGAAAGCAGAATAAACATTGTTAAAACTATGGAAGAATGGCTAAAACCTTTGAGTAGTCGATACAAAATGGCGCTATTTGCATATGTTTCTTTGCAAAATGACAACTTTTGCTTCGAGTTACCTTTCAAGCTTGTAAATCCAGCATCTTTCCTCGATAGCACCACACATCTTAAAGTTCAACTGTTTGCCTTGTAGTTCGCTGCAGAACTGATTAAAAAACACGACCATTCCCGAGAAAAATCCGCCCAAAAATTACAAAAGCTGAAAGGTCTTCGTCTTCCGTCGCCAATATTTGACGAGTATCTGAGAGTGCCTCCTCGGGCGGGGGCAATTGCCCGGATCCCTTGAGTCCATTTTTGTGAACTGCATTTGACGAAGGTTTCTGATTACTCAGTTTCTTGCAATAATCAAAGATTTAGGTAAGAATACCCGATCGGCAAACAAAATTTGTAAACAAACATTTTATAACTGTTATCTCAGTTAGCCTTATATAAACCCAGAAATAACTACAAACAGCGCCTGGCCGGTGACAAAAACACAGAACGTATGAGTATAAAGATTATCCTCAATTGAGCATAAATTTCAATTGCTTATGAGCAAATGAACAAATTCATTCGCGTTGCATCGGGTCAGTGTTCCGCAAAACAAATGTCATCGAGTAGAACACATAAAGAAACTAGATCATAAACAGAATATTCAGGCAATAATTCATTTTAAAAACATCGATTCTTAAACATATA
This sequence comes from Porites lutea, assembly GCF_958299795.1. NCBI lineage: Eukaryota > Metazoa > Cnidaria > Anthozoa > Scleractinia > Poritidae > Porites > Porites lutea. The sequence continues at coordinate 7,293,846 of NC_133209.1, forward strand.
CGATGGTAAAGCAAAGATACAAGGAAAATTTCAAGTGTACCAGATCGGTAGAGATCGCGCGGCCTGTTGCGGTATAACTACCGGTCGGAGTCAAAAATTAAATTAAAGTTGAACGAACTCATGCCTTTAACCACTTTCCAAGTGTCGTGAATTCTTTTCGTAAGCCACACACTGCTCCTAGAACCATACCAGATCGATCGGCTAACCTTCTCTATCTCCAAAGACTCTTGAGAACGTCCTGTTGTCGGACGGCCACGATGCTTTTCTGAAGCTCCATGATCAAAACATTATTTTTTGCGTCTTCTTAAAACGTAACCAGTCAAACAACACACAACCACACGTTAATCGCCACTACCGAAGTATAACTAGGCCAGCCAAAGCGACGGATGTCGGAATAAAACGAAGGATTTTCAAAGATTGTATTAGTAATGGCGATTTCGAATTTAGTGTTGACCCGACAAATTTATTCTGAAGAGACAATCGGCGCGCATGCGCATAACCTTGATCACCACCCTTTAAAGGTATCAGCGATCAACCATCGAACAGTAACAATAAACGATAAAACGCAATCAAAACCTTAACTAGATGTTCTTAATTGTAACGAAGTAAAATCAGTACATTCTACTGACTTAATTTTCGATAGACCTTCTTCCGCCAGCTGATGCTTGTAATAATAAATACCATCCATAACGTATGGCATACAGTTTCAAACAGTTGTTCTACTTTTAATGGGAGATGACACGTCTCATTTCGAGTAATAGGCCACTATTTGAGCCTTACTGTCGAATCAACCATGTAACACAAATGTGGCCGACGTCACCCAGTGGAAAATGTATCCTTGGACGTCTGTGGCACATCTTCTTGACACATGCACGGAACCGTCTATTGACGTTGAAGATTTGGTTGTACGCAAAACAAATATGTTCTGCCAAGAGAATCCTGATGAATTAACTACCATTTCGATTATCAGGGTATATAATTACCGTTGGAAGTACAACGTCTGGCAGGTTGTTAGAATTGTTGGTGCAAAGGGGGGACACTATCTTCACCCCTGAGAGTTCATTACTTACTACCCGATCGCATACCTCTTGTTCTTTTTCCTCAACTTGTTGTCCTCTTGTGGGTTTGACTGATCTTTTCCCTTGATTTGATCATCATTATCATAAATAGTGTGATTACCCTCTCCGCAGTGTTCTTGGACATAAAATTATAATGTTCTCCTCGTACGACTGTACTTATCCCTCAACACACAAATAGTGTTCACCAACCCCCTCAACAAAGTGAGCAAGTTGAATCCTTGCCATCAGGATGCTTGTTGTTGGAGAAATTACCATTCTTGCATCAGGACCAATTGACGAGAGAACAAGAATCTTAATATTAAATATATCAGCTGAGCTTGCAGCGTTATATGGTCACCATGAACACTGTTCCTTGCTATTGTCTCTGGGTAATTATCCCATGGCATAGTGGCGAAATACTCCAAGGGCATTCCCTCCACATTGCTGGGGTGTTGTGTCAAGAATGCCACTATTTCATCACAAATAGATTCAATAGGGCGTTATATGTCAAGTCTTTTAAGCCAGTACCTTAATGCATCAAACTAACTGTTCCCATCACCTTGAGGATTATAAACTACAGAATACCCAAGTTCAGAGAATGAATCAAGGTGATCGTTTCTTGTTAAAGGAACATACATCTTTTTTCGCAATTGTTCAATTTTCGCCGTTTTTCTTCATTCAGCTTCTTTTGTTTTTCAGTCTTGCTAGTAGGATCTGCAAGATCGTCTGTGGACACCCACTCACCTATGTCTATCTCTGATCCGTTAGGTAGCATCATTCTAACCATGTAAGTGGAATTATTTTTACTTTTCTTCACGATTGTTCCTTCGATAACTATGTGTCCTTTAGAGGGAATGCTTCCTCTCCTTCGTGGGCGGTAGCGGACCAAGACCTTATCGTCCGTTTTGTAGGCTGGAGCATTGTTAACCCGAGCGTAGCGGAATTTAATCTCTTGGTGGAGAGATATGCCCTTTTCCGCCGTTTCTTGATGTTATTAGGATGGCATTTGTATGCCTTTCGGTCGGGGGCTTTGGTGATGCAATTATCTATGTCTGCTCAGCTTCTTTGTCTAGGGATGCTTGGATCAAAGTATTATTTCCACCCAAAGTAAATTTCGAATGGGCTTTTCCATCCCAATTCTTCTTTGCTTTCGTCGTTTAGGATACGGCTATAAGCACCGAGATTAGCCACCCAATTTACCCCTTTCTTGTCCAGTTTAATGGAATCATACTTGATCTTTTTTCTTAATCTCCTGTGTGATCGTTCCACTTTCCCCTGAGATTGTGGATGATAGGGCCTTGACTTTATCATTTTGGTTTTAAAGTAGTTCCAGAGAGAGCGCACTTTTCCTTCCAATCCTGGGCCTCAGTCCCTTTGAAGGCGGTCAGGTGGTCCGTGTTGATCATATATCGGTCACAAAAGTCATCCAACCTGGTCGCTTGACTTTTTTTCCACAGCATGTAACCATAACGTCCATAACTGATAAAATTTATTTAAATAACTTGCCTTTGGTCTTGACCGGATCCTTGCTTAGATCAATAAGGTCAATCTGGTGTTGAGACTGGACATGTTTTGCAAAGACCGGTTTGGGAACCGCCTTATTGGTAAACTTAACGTTGTGAACGCGATATTTGAATTCACTATTCGTGACATGAATTATCTGCTTCTCACTTAAACCCGTATAACTATTAGCGGCATGATTTCGCAGCTTCTTATAGCCAACCGATTTCGCCTCGTCAAAGACAGCTGACATAGAGGATCTCTTTATCACCTTTCTTCTTGAAAAATACAGTGTACGCTAACTAAAACGTTCCATCAAGCCATCTTGATACCAGGACGCAGGCGAAAAAAAAAAAATTAACAAAGATCAGTCTTTGCCCTGATTTTATACCTTGGGAAACTCACCCCCATGGACGGCCACTGAAATAAAGAATATGGAACAGGAAATTGGAAATGGGGACCTGAAACGAGATCGATCAACGATATTTTCTATAAAGTTTAAAATATGCTAGGGATGGGATCAGGCTTTCCATGTTATATTGTGACTGAGGTTAGAGTTAATTTTGTTACAAATAGGGTTAGTTATGTTGAGGCTAGAATACGGCTCAGCTAAGAGCTCCGGATTAAGGTTCTTAAAATGAGACTAGGTTTTAAGCTATAAAAGCCCTACCTAACACTAGTGATGTCTTGCTGAGTTTTTCCGTTCCTGGTGTCCATTTCCCGTTTCTTGTTGTCAAGTTTATAACTTTCCTTTCATTTGGAGGCGGCGTTACGTTTCAGAGTGCATCAAAGCAAACAATGTTTTGCGTGGCGTTTATCCCCAAGCGCAGCAAATGTTTTAGCATTATTTTTTACGGAAAGGTTTTGAAGTTCACTTCACGAATTCTTGCCGTGAATTTCTTTTTAAAGAAACGAACATTGTTGAAATTCGATTATGGAAAACAATTTCGTTGCCTAGCACGTGACGTCACCGAAGTCTGCTCGAAAAAACGTACATATTGTAGTTTTTTAAGCTCGCCGAACGGCCCAAATTAATGAGCCTTTTTAGTAGGCAACCTCAATTTGCTCGTGCAAAATTAGCTTTTCATACATTTGCATACTCTAAAGGTGCAGTTCATGAAAAGGAAAAGATAATGCACAAGTCAGGTTTGCATAAAGCACCAACTAGTGGTATCTTCCACTTTCATTGGTTAATTTATTAGTTGGTGCTCGATATACCAAGTAAATAGCCAACCTTCCCTCCCATTATGCAATGCTACTTTTTGGGGGTGTTGTTGACATTTTCAAATATCCGCACCATCAGCTGATAATAAACAAGGCGGCAAACATTTGTCATAGCTACAATATTTACTGTTCATCCCCTCCCTTATTTTTGGCTTACAGATGTTGGGAGTCACGTGACCAGCCGCAACCAGAGTTCTTTCTCGAAGCAAGAGAGAGAACCCTAGGAACGAGGTAATCTAGTACGATGGTTACAGGGCACGTGATCAACTTTCTGTAAACACGAAAACACCGTTTTTCTAGAAAATTAGTTTAGCAGGAACTAAAAGAGCATATACAAATTAGTTTCAGTCGTATATCTTGAAATTAGCGATTGTAGCGGCCGCAAAAAATTGGAGGGATAACACACCTTGCCTCCCAGTCACAGGTGAAAGGGTTTCCATGCAAAACTTTATAAATTTAGCGCTAGTTAATATCGCCGCTTTTTTACTTTTGTCATCAAAATATTTAAAATGTGCTGGTCATACGGTTCGAAATGTCCCTACCCACCTCCCCCCCCCCCCCCCTTCCCATATATAATTTTTTTAATGGCCCCAAATGTAATCTGGATGGTGGAAGTTGGAGGGACGCCGTAGTTGGTCAGTATGTTGGTTGATGGCTGTTTCAAATAAACTCATTAGGTGGTCGGGCAGGTGATTTAGGTTTTGTCATTATTTCTGGCTAAATGATGGCTTACGCGTTTTGGGTAAGTTTTTTTTAAACTGATTGACAAGAAAATTGCTGTAGATGAGCCTTAACATTAACTTTGACACTTATTACAAAATACCACAATGTTATTACAAATTACGACACTGTGTTATTACAATTTATGATAGCCCGGTTATCACAATTCTCGACAACGGTTATTACAATTTACGACAGGTGCTACAATTCACGACAGAACACACCTCCTTAATGCGTGACCCGTTTTAAAGCGCAGGAGAAAAAATATCAGCTTATTATATTTACCAGAGTGTCATCACAACTATAGTTACAACGGTAATCGTAATTTGTTTCAGCAGAATTGTAAAACGCTGTATGCTTCCTTCGCGGATTTAAAACGTAAAAAACGTAACCAATATTCATTTAGTAAAAATGTAACCCATTTAACAGCCACGGAGAACAATTTGCATTGCAATACCTTTCAAGTCAACTCTTCAATTATTTAAATGAAATTTTACAATGTCGAAGGAAGCATTGGGTAGCAAGAAGCATTGAGACATCTGATTAAATAAAATTCGAAGTGGTTAAGTATAAGGGGCAACGCTAAATCGTAAACGAAACAAACAAAAAAACAAAAAACAAAAAAGGGGGAAATGATTGTGTGCTAAGGTCGGATTTGCAATAGGTTGATCAGACAGCTAAGGGCTACAAACTTATGTGCCCAATATATCGACTAGACAAAACTAGTCTTCATCAGGGGCTACTTAGCTTTTCTAGCCCCTGATGAAGACTAGTTTTGTCTACTCGGAATATTGAGCAAAAAAACAAATATTGTTGTCCGAACAAATATTTCCCGAAAATTGTCGTTGGGTGCCCCCTGTGTCGGTTGTCGTTGTTAAATTCATCGCATAATCGAATGCTCACGTTTTTAGTCTGATATGAACGCAAAAAAATGTACCTCTCTGCAAATATAATACTGTATTGGGAAAATTAACACAGCACGACTGTACTCGAAAATTTTAGGAATGAACAATCAGAAGATTTTACAGTTTACTTACCCGCTTAATTTTTCACAGAGGACGGTCAATCGAAAGTGGCAGTACTAAACAAAGAAGAAGTCAAATTTACCTTGATATTTCTTACATTGGAAAAAGCGTGCATCATTTTCAAGATCTTTTGTGCTAGCATTAATGAGAATGCCTTGAATTGGCATAGGAACAGCATAAGCAGGTAAAATTAATGTCAACTGCGTCTTATTTTAATAAATGCTTTTACCTAAATGTGTTTGGCAATTATTAAAATTACGACGCTTTCGGTAAGGAAGCGCCTACCTAAGAAGTTACTAAAAAGTCTTAGCGGGCTGTTTTCAGCTGCAGAATTAAGCGACAGAACTGGAGATGTAATTGCTAATATCCCTCTTTATAAGCTCTTCCAGTGGACAAAGGCGACCCAAGCTCGGTGCATAAATTACCGCGTGTTTCAACCTTTTTTGCATTTTACGAACGATTTAAAGACTTTGTATGAGAATTTCGATTTTGTTGTGAAAACCTAGAAATATAGGCGTAAATGTGGAAATAAATTCTACTTACGTAACCTTGGGCCTGTTGTTGCTTTTTCTGTGTTATCTAGACTTAATTCATCACCATTTTACACGGTTTTGACGCTCTTTGGTTGTTTGGTGTTGTTTTCCTACGTAAATCGAAGCAAGGTCGGTTACTGTGTCCAGTCTTAACTCACAAAAAATTAAATCTCTCCTGCAGCAAAGGACGGCGGACCGATTCGCTATGAAACCGCCAAATCCTGTTAGGCCAGGTAAGTATCTCTTATTCCTTTAGGTATTGCGATGTGTTTTTTTGGGGGGACATTTTCTGAAATTTTTTGATTCTGGGCACTCTGACATGCGCTCGGGAACCTCGATGACTACGCGTTGCGCGGTGAACACGTAAATTTTTGCTTTCGATAGAGCGTTTTCACATTTATTTATTTACTCACTCACAAAACCTTATAAAACATGAACAAAAGTTGTTAATTTAATTATAAAATTAATGACGTCACTGCGGCAATATTGGTGTTCCAAAACAACGAAACGGCGGCGATGTCGGTGTACCCAGAAAATCCTCTGGTAGTTAAACTCTTTTCTCATGTAAATGCTTTCTTTTGTTCCAATAAATTAGCATGGATGCTGGCCACGTGAGTGAAAACGCTCTATAGGACAATTGCACGATGTCGTCATTTTATTACAACTACCAGAATCCTTCAGTTTGCTGTTTTCTTGTGCGAATTAAGGCTATTGTTCTTTAAAGCTCAGTGGAATTGACAAATTTAAATAAGAAAGCAAAGACGAAATGAATTCTTGTAGTTGTAGTCAAACGTCGTCATCGTGAAAATGGCCTATTGGATAACTCCAAACACCGCTCACGTGTAATTACACCTTTTGCTGTTCATTACGAGAAAATACGCAATCATTTCCGTGAAACGGCGACCAATAGTGCGAAGATACATTCATTAGCGCGAAAATACGAACATTTGCGCATATATCAGATTCAATTACGATCTTTGCATTTTAATCAACATTCAATAACACTTTTGGGCATTCATATGCGTCTTTGGGCATACAAAAGAGAGAAATGTACTTTCATTAACGCCAACATCAAAGTCATTAACACCATCTTGAAAGTCAATAGGGACAACTGACATACATTAAAGTGCAAACACTATTCATTAACATTTTTATGACACTGTTTGCAATTCATTAGCATTCCTGGACAACCTTAGGATGGATAAGACAAACATTAATGTGCTTGTACAATCAATTGAGTGTTCTTTACATTTAATATACAAAAATCGCTTTTCAATTAAACAATAGAAATTCAAACAAATTTGGCCTGAATTTCAGTCCGTTAAATGTATATCCCTCAAATATCTGGCTATTAATACATTTTGGGAGGTAGGTTTGCATGAAATGGTACCCCTTAGCACATTTAGCAGCTGTCACAACGTCATGTTTCTGCGCACGGCTTCAAGCACTGCAGTTGTTGTTTCCGAACTCCGCTAGTAGGATTGCTAGGGCTTTGCCCTCATTCCTGTTATGCGTCTTTAAATTTCCGGACTCGAGATGTCGGCCTTTGGTGTCGCTTTCAGACAACTTAAATCCTTTTCAACGATGTCAAGGGAGGAAGCATAAGCTGCGTACGTATGGAACGGGAATGGCCAAAGCTAGGTGGCTGCCAGGCACCCCGTCATACGCAAAGACCGCCGACTTATCGGGATCCATTTTTTCCTCGCCAACACGGTATTCATTACTCCAGCAGCTGCCGAGGAAAACATTTGATAGGTAATATTGCCATGGTCATAGTCAAGTTTCGTCCTCTTTGGCCGCACACTTAGCAGTACGCCCTCCACTCCCTGTCCCGCCCCACCATGACTTCTGGCCGTCTAGGATAAATGTATAGCCGCAGCCGTCGACAAACACACAGTAGCGAAGTACGGCGTGATTCTTTAAACAAATTCAGGCCAATTTTTTGGGGGAATTGGTATTGTTTAATTGAAAACATATTTTTGCATATTAAATGTAAAGAACGCTCAATTGATTGCGCAAGCGCATTAATGCTTGTCTTATCCATTCTAAAGATGTTCAGGAATGCTATTAAACTGCAAACAGTGTCATAAAAATGTTAATGAATAGCGTTTGCACTTAAATGTTTGTTCTTTGTCCCTAATGATTTTCAAGATAATGTTAATGATTTGAATGTTGGTGTTAATGAAAGTATATTTTTCCCTTTTGTATGTCGAATGACGCAAATGAATACCCCAAAATTCTGTTGAGTGTTGATTAAAATGCAAAAATCGTAATTGAATCTGATTTACGCGCAAATGTTCGTATTTTCGCGCTAATGAATGTATCTTCGCACTATCGGTCGCCGTTTCACGCAAATGATTGCGTATTTCCTCGTAATGAACAGCAAAAGGTGTAGTAGACTCTCTGAGGGTAAGAAGATCCATGCTTTGTCATGCAATATTGATTACCCGCATCCCCTGAGTCCATGTTTGCGAACTGTTATGGTCACCAAGAATTCAAATCCAGGAGGGTTCTCCGTTGAAAAAGTGGGTAGGAATAATTAATTGCGATAAAGACTGGAAGAACGCAAATTTACTTTTTAACCGACGTTCTCGTCGCCATCGTGCCGTTGGATCTTAAAGTCCCTTTATCTGGCGCGCTGTTTTGACAGTGTTTGCCAGATTTTTTTCTATTGAGCCGTAGAAGGAGCCATTTACTGGTAAGAGAAAAGAGAAACAGAAATATGTTTTTGTTAGCTTTTATGGACCTGACCCTGCACAGAATTCCTGTCATTTTGAACTTAGCGACCACTAGAAGCTATGCATTAATTTATTTTCAGTCGCAATTTGTTAACAAAACAAAGGATTGTCAACGGTCAGGGAGCTTCCAACATAAATTACAGCACAGGGGGCATAAGCACGATCCGTAGTACTCAATTAGTATTAGAAATATGGTTTTTCAGTGTTTAGTATTTCTCGGGAAAAGGCGATCATTATTACATCCAAACACGGCACAATGATCTTTTTCTCCCGCTACAATCTTATTCTAAGGAACGTTAAAGAAAAAATACCCCAAAAGGCGCTCGTAAATACTAAACGGAATGTTCTCATGCCTCCAGGGCATCTCACAGTTAAATCTAACTTATTCAATATGGCCGCCGTATCGGTAAAAAGTTTGTCAAGTTTCATAACCAGTCTCCTCTTAACAAATTTCTATGACCAAAATTAAAAGTCAAGAGCGTGTTTTTGTGGCTGAATGTTTTCTTAAGTAGAAGCATGTTTCTCTGGCTTTAAAACCCTGATTCAGAACTTTTCATACACAAAATAAAAGACATCAGGGACAAACTTGGTTGGTTAAGACTGCTTTTATTTCTTAGTTTTAATTTTTGTAGTTTCAACACAATTTAAGGTTAACTTTGCCACAGGCGATACAAGAGATAAAATTTGAGTTGAGACTGAATGAATGAGTCACCATTTTACATAGACCGTAATGCACCTTGTTCTCCCCTCTCCGCCCCCCTCCCCCCACCCCAAATAAATAAATAAATTTTCATTTACTCCTGGGTATTACAGCCGAAATAGAAGACAACAGTTATGCAAAATGTTCAAAGGTCAAGAAGGTGCATAATGGTCTATGTGAAAAAGGTGAATGGCCACACACTATAATTACAAAAAAGCAGACAAAAAACCACACACACACACAAGCGTTTTATACCTTCTAGTAAAGTATTAATGTGTGACTCTGAAAATTATATTTTATTTTGCATTTCAGTACTGAATCCAAAAATCAAATTTTTCACATCAAACCCGAATGGAGGTTCAGATTTAGATTTTCAGCTAAAATCTACTTTTGTATAAGCTATGGCAATTAAATCTAAAACAATTAGGGGTTGCTTTCTGTGATACACTTCTAAATCTTGTTTTTTAAATCTCTCTTAAACACTTTGGGGTGTTTCGTTCAAATTTAAAAGCCGCTATTTTGGATAAAAAACTGTTTTAAATCAGGTTAGCATATAAGTAATTTTTTTAAAATCGATTAGTGCACCTAAATTAAATCGACCATAAAACTTAAGCCTACCAAAAACTGGTTTAACCGTCACAAGCAATCTACTTTTGTAAGGAACGACTCTTAAGTTAGAATTAAATGTTTGAGCTAACCAAACCCTTTGACTTGAAGTTACTTATTAACTGGAACATGCCCGGCCAGGCTTCTGTTTAAGGATGGAAGGTCTAACCTAAAGAGCGATTGAAATTGACGAAGCAGCTCTGTGCATGCCAAGCCCGCTGTCGCCAACTATTTCGCCCGTTTTGGACTCTTGCACTTGATAGTACGCTTTAGTCTCGTCCAACTGTTTCAGATCAAGGTATTCTACTTGCTCAGTCATGGTTCTTTCCAGCCTTTCAACGAGCTCCCGAAAACTTGGTCGTTCATCCGGGTTCTGTTTCCAGCAGTCCATCATAAAGGCGTAGCTACCAGATAACAAAATACAGTCATTTTATTTAACCCTCAGACGAACAAGGATGGGATAGATACCAGCCCTAGAGGGTGCTGTCAGATTTTCTTAAAGCCCGTTTTTACAAAAGTGGGTGGCAATGGGCTGCTGCAGTTAACAGACATGATACCTTTAGGGGCATCTCGTGTCCCACCCTAAAGTTGTTCCGCGCGCAAGAAACGTCCCTAGGGGCGACGAGGACTGTTTTCGCAAGCTAGCCGTGTCCAGCCATTTTTAGTGCAAACTGCGAATTTATTAATTTTTAGACAAGCGAATCGGCCATACACGGACCTTTTCTGATAAAAACTGTATAATTTTGGAACCTATTTTTAAAAGCTTCGTAGACAGCGGAGAAAATGATGTCATTACAAACGAAAAGTATTTTGAATGATGTCTAGGAATTCTAATGGCTTACAAGTTGTCCGAACACAAGTCAGGTTTTTGCATTCGGTGTCCGGTTCGGTGGAGACTCATGACCTCAGCGTTGTTAAGAAGTGGATAAGGCGAACCTCCTGCAATAAAAAAAGATTGGCTCGCCACTTATGATTTCTTTTAGTATAGAATACAGGCGGAGATCTACTGACTTAACTCAGTGTTCAGTAGATACTGATGGAAACTATTCTGTTGCTTCAATGACCGATTAGGACGCGTGCCTTAGGTTTGCAAAGGTTATAGAATTATCCAATCTTTGCTTCTTGAAAGTCATGTAGTGAATTTAAAGTTTAAAAATGATAAAGGAACCTATTCAGTTTCTTCTCTTTCTTCTTTGCCAGCCCCTCGCAGGTAGAATTTCTTCAAAACCTCTCCCCTGTCATCATGACTTCAACCATCCCGGCGTTGAAAGATGACTAAGGTTTATAAATTCAACGCAAGCGAGTGGTTCTGATGGGAAAGGACAAAGGAGGGGAGCGAAAACGCACCACTCGGTGCTGCCCCCTTCCTAAATAAATAAATAAACACACGTATACGGAAGCTACACAGGAGGCAAAGTAAGTGAAAGTTAGACTATTACCTAAGGTTGCAATTTCCCACATAACGATTCCATATGACCACCTAAAATGATAAAGAATAATATGAGATAAAATAAGATAAATGAGCCTAAAATGTTGTATTATGGGCACAAAACGTAGAGTTTGAATAACGCTTCCCAAGACTAGTGTTGCTACTGTATTACGATTGGTTTAAATCATATCATGGCGTACATGTAGCGAAATATGTTTTTTTTTTTCTAGTATTTAAGATTTGCTTATGGCGAGGTAAGAAATCGAATGAAAACGGGACGGGTGAATTCACAATTAGAGGAACATTTTTGAATCAACGCAATCCGGGAATTATTTACTCCTAAGTTCTATATATACTCATACAAAAGCCTTAAACAGCGGCGCACACTCACACACACACACGCACAGTTACGTTAAATCAGTGTTTTACTAATTTATACTCGGCTGTATTATATGTTGAATATAGTACATACACGTCGCTTTTGGAAGTAAAGATCTGCTCAAAAATGGCCTCTGGTGCCAACCACTTGATGGGCAGTTTCTTTTGCTTCTTAACTTCATACAGTTCATGATACATTTCTCGCATCAAACCAAAGTCTCCAATCTTGAGTTTTTTACCGTGTCCGACAAGAACGTTTCTCGCTGCCAGATCTCTGTGAACTAAGCCCTTCTCAGAGAGGTAGCTCTGAAAAGTGTACACCCAATTAGTGCAAATGTATGTGAATGAGATATAAAGTAATTGGATATAACAATTTGCTAGTTTGATAGAGGCCAAAAATGGTTCTTTAGTCAGAAATAAAAAAAAAAGAAAAAGTACCAGTTTTAATCGGCACAAGTCGTGAAACCGTAAATGACGCTGTTGGTGGCGCATTGAATCATTTTCATCATGATTGTGGACTTCAATAACAAGGTTCCTATTTTTCGCTTTCCGTTCTTTGGAAGTTAAAGTCATCCTTGATAAAAAAGTATGTCAAAATATACAACAACACACAAACTAACGGACGATGGAATCTTTTTTGTTTTTGTTCCGAAATACGTTCATTTTCTGTGATACTATCTTTACAACAGGTTTAAATTAAAACTATACAACTTTATTTGATCTGTAAAATTAGAAAATTCTACTGCGGCAGCTCTGTAACAGGTCATGTTTTTTCAAGAGATACAACCCACCATTCCTCGTGCTATCTGCCACGCAAAGGACATCGCGTCAGTTGGATGAAATGTCTCACAATCGTTATCACACTCTTTGTCGTCTGTCTTTGGTGCAGCATTCTCTTCATGGATCGACGACCAGAACACTGTCATCGGGATTTTGCATTGATCGTCATCGTCAAAACCACCTCCTCTTTGCTCTATCTTGTCGTCAGGAAAACTTGAGGGTCCCTCACTTGCTTCGGATTTATTTGTTCTGTTTTGAACTCCCTCTGTATTCTAAATAGTGCACGTGATAAATCATAGTAACAAATGGACTGTATTGATAAGTCACAGCTGTAAAGCACTTCATGTGTACTGAACTGGTATGGTTTATTTCATTCACGTGCTGGAATCGAAGCTCGAATTTGTTCTTGATCTTTAGTTACTTGACCTCCAAATTCAAATACTTGAGCTTTCTCCACTTGGCACTCTAGCCCTTTATCAAAGAGTGATATCATCGATAATCATTTCTTAAATTAAATAAGCCCCCCTCTCTCCTAACTACCCCCCTGACACGTGCTTTAAAAAATAATACATCACAGCATCCTCTGACGAGCTTTATAGAGGATTTACCGTATATTGATTCAGTGAGGATGTTTATACGCGAAACACTACCCTTAACATGCACCTTGTAGATATCATTATGTGAGTAGCTACTGAATTTTAAGTCAAACGTAAAGAACTTATGCCATTTAGAGATGGCATAACATGACCATATCCTAAGTAGTTAGAAGTCAATCATAGAAGACTGGATGGCGCTTAGATTGTCGGTTATGCTTTTGACGAAACACTTCCCAATTCTGGTGTTTTGGCCCTGAAACATGATAACTTTGTATAGCGCAATGCTAAATCAAAATCAATGATTCTACGATAATTTTGGAAATGCGTTAAGCGTTTACAAACCTACAAATGTTTGAAAAAGGAGAACGATTTTTTGAGGACGAGGAGCTGATATAATAAACGTTTTGTCCATAACTTCACCGTAGTTTTTAGGGAGTTATTATAACTCCGAAAATGGAGTAAAAATTTTAGGTACAGGATAAACTCTTTTTTGGGGTTATTTTAACTCCTAATTTAACTCCGAATTTGGCGTAATTTTTACTCCTGAAAAAGAGTTCTTTTTTACTACCAGTCTGGAGTTAAAATAACTCCAACATGGGGTTACTTTTACTCCTTATATGGGTTGTTTTTACTCTTTTTGGAGTTAATTTAACTCTGAAAGTGGAGTAAAAAATTTAGGTACAGGATAACTCCTTTTTTGGGGCTATTTTAACTCCTCAATATCTGGGATCACTTTTATTCCTGAAAAAAAGAGTTTTTTAAACTCCCTTTTGGAGTTAAGATAACTCCCCAAAAAATAACTCCACTGTAAGGAGTTAAATTAGCCCCACTAGAGGAGTTATTATAACTCCTTGAAAATTACTGCGTTACCTGTGCATGATTTGGTGGGGAGAATACGATCAAGGGCATTTTGCATTCATCCTCGCTCTCAAAATCAGCTTCTTCTTGTTGCATCATGCTAATAGTACAAGGTTCAGCATTTGTCCCAAGTAAGTTGCTTGTTTCCTCGACCTCCTAGATGAATATGTGTACATAGCAACGTCATATATACTTTGGCCTCTTATTACGAAAGATATCAAGCATCTCTCTCAAAGGGAAAACAGCATGAGTATGATCAGATTTTGGTAAAACTTTCGACAACACAAGAATTTCATTAAAAAAAGTTGACCAAACTCTTTCAAGTCAGTATTTTGTTGGACATTCGTGCCCGGATTCCGGAATCCGGGACATTTTTGCTTGTGACGGGTCCAGGATCCTGGGCTTTGGAAGAATTCAGTTCAAAGAATCTTTAACCCCGCTAAAGACAGTAGTTTGGAATCTAAGTTCCGCGGACAAGGAATCCGGAATCCAGTACCAGGAATCCGGAATACACTGCATGAAAACCAGAATTTAAAACTGTCTTAAATAAGCTTACTTTGAGCGAGTTGTCAATTATTTCGGAGTGCTCTTAGATTTTTTAGAAGGTACCAAAATGTCTAGTGTAATAGTTCTCACAAAATATTTGTCACGAATTGTTTCTAGATTTTATTCGCTTGAGATAATGTATGACGTTAATTAGTTTTTGTTTCGAAGTGAAAAGAGACTGACGCTCACACCTTCAGTCCTTTCGATCCATGAAATGTTTGCTTGCTTGCATTTTTGTACAGTATTTTATAATTTAAGATTACTTGAGAATTTTTTCGTTATTTTCATTAGTTTTGGTCTAATATTTACTGGCTTTTTAAAACGTAAAGATCAAACTGACATGATCGAAGTCTTCTAAGGTGGCGAATTCAAGAAGGAGACCAAGTGGGATCATGACGTAGTGACAAGAGATAAACTTGTATGGTCGACTAATCATAAAATGTGGTCCCAAACGGTCTGAATTAAAGGTCAGACTTAGTGGAACTTTTTAAGATTAAAAAAACCTTGAAATGTACCTGATTTGTTGCCGAAGATACCAGCATGGGGACTTTGCATTCCTCTTTACGATTAACATAACCGTCGTTTTGCTCCATCACATCAAAAGCAGAACACGTTGTGAGTCTCGGTGCTCCCACGTTAACTGTTATCGTTTCAGTTGACCCGTCATCCTAGATTGTTCAGTCATAACATAATATTTAGCAATTATTGAATTCGGCTTTCGTATCATTTGAAGAATTATGGAGATCGAGGACGGCCGAGGCGGATAACATCCCCCGAGATCTCCATAATTCTTCAGATGATACGAAAGCCGAAGTAATTCCTAGTTTAAAAACAAGCTAAACATGCTTACCTTAGGCGCGATCCATTGAACCAAAATTTCCAGAAATTTCGGTCCAAAACTCAATGGATCGGTTCGGTCTAACCGGAAAAATTTCGGAAAAACGGGTCCACCTTTTGAGGTGGACCACTTTTCCCGGTCGGACCGTTTGGAATTTTGGTTGAATGGATCGCGCCTCTTCATCGATGTTGACTTCATCTTCGATAGTGAATGTTTATCGGCAGGTTTCGGAGAAAAACGGTTGTTCAGTTCTGCAAATATTCTTCAAATAGCAGATGTCGTCCATCGAGTTGTCTTCTTGTTGTTCTTGTTATGTTTTTAGCCAATACGGTTCGCCTATTCTTCTTCGTGAAACGAGTGTAATGTTACGCCATTTTGTATTCACTGCCAAAACAACTCAACTCATTCCGCATAGTGTTGACAGGCAGAACTTAGGTATATGGTCGTGTGGTTGAGCTGTTGCACCAAAATATTCTGTGCCAGCCATAAAAACATTTCGTCTGTTTCGCCTTGGAAAATCAGTTCTCAGCTCCGGAAAATTGGATCTAGGTCTAGTTTCAGCGGGCTCTTGGCTTTAAACCATAGGCCGGTTTTAGCAGATAAGAAGGTGATAATTTCTTCGAAATTTGACGAGTACTACGTCATAATCAGCCTGTTGTCTATTCTTTGCGAAATCCCGTCATATATTTGACGGCGAAAAAAGTAGTGTTTTGCTAACTATTTAAGTTGTTATGTAAGCCTTAAAGCACTCTCTGGCTGCAGTTCACTCAACTTTAAAATTTCTAGACTGAAATGACGCCGGTTTGAAACTTCACGTAGTCAGATTTCTAAAAAATGTTCTAAAATTTGCGTCATTTTAAATTGGGACTCGTTTAAATGCTTCTAGGAACCACTAACTTACTGCCAGGCGTCAGATAAAGGATTTTAATCAGTCTTTGAATGATTTTTTGTTGTTTTAAATTGCCAAGTAGTAGAATGAATTTCAAAAAACAATATTCTTTGAAATCGAGGTACATATTCGGAAAGCCAATACTCACCGAGATTGAAAAGAATAATTGTTTTAGTATATACACACGAAGTGATCTCTTCAAAATCAGAAAAAGAACCATTAAAAAGTACTATTTGATTGACAGATCAAGCGTGAAAAAATTGCATGTAACGTACATGGGCGAAAGATACTCTTCGCAGAATATTCAAGCATGCCAATTCGCAAGTTTATCACTTCGCAAACAACAGCGTAATTGTGTTAAATGGAACCGCGTAAAGTTTGAATTGTTTCCTTACCTGAGAAGAAAAGGGAGCTTTGTTATTTTCTGTTAACTCACAAAGTTTGTTGTTTGTTGTGCCGTTCTGCGCATGAAGAAGAGTGTGGCGGCTAGGTTGCTCGAGGTGAGGCGTCGTTTTCCTGTAGCATTCTTTGTCGTATTCACTTGAAACATAGAAGTTCAGCAAACATTTGCTTTCATTTTTGTTTGTCATAAATAGACTTCCATTTTTGTGCAAAGTTTTTTTCTTGTTAGGAAACGCTGAATTCACGAAACGGCCTCTTCTATGCGAATAAACAGGAGTTGTTAACATACCATCGAGCAAAAACTTCAGGTAAATGGACGAAAAAGCCGTTTTGAATCCTTCGAAGTCTCTTCTTTCCTTTAAAAAGGTCAACCCTGGGAATTTGTCGACTTTTGAAAGGTCGTTCTCTCAAAAAATAGGAAAAACACCGAGCTCACACGTTATTCACTCTCTGGGAGGTGAATATTGTTGAATGGTTCGAGACAGCGAACCGATCATATTGCTGAAATCACTAAGATCACTGATTGCGTATATACTAAATAATAATGTATGAAACTTTATCGATTCAATGCAACAACTTGAAAATTTCAAGACGAACCTAACCTACGAAAAGGCCAAAATTTGCAGTTTTAACGTTATGTTTATTGTTCCAAATTGATGCACACCTTTAATTTTCAACCGTAGAAATTTTCAGCGAAAGGTTCAATTCGGTTTTTATCGATTTCAGAGGTTTTTGATTATCCCTATCATAGTGATATCGATTTTACTTAAGGCTATATTTTTAAAAATATCGGTTATGGTCTTCACAAGAACTGTATCGAAACACCTTAAACCAATTTTTGACTGCTTAAGGAGTAATTCTTTATAATCCTTAATTTAATGCGGCTCACCAAAAAAGGAATTCTAAATAGTTTACAAGATTAGCTTTCAAAAGTAGGTTGAGTTTGATCGTTCGGTGAACGTAGTCCTGAATAGGACTGTTGTTGTTGACAGTGACTGACGTTTCGACAACCTGTGCGGTAGATAGTTATCTTCAGATTCAAAGTGAGTTGTATCGCGTCAGTTGGAGGTATTATACTCTGGTTATTGATCTGACTGGTCAATTAAGTCGCGATGTTATCGTTCGTCTGTCAGTTAAGCCGTGATGTTATTGGCTATGAAGACTCGTAATCAGCAATTGGTGCGTTTCGATCAGTCTATTGTCACAGTTAAACATTCGTCTATTGTTAGTCAAATAGTCAGTTCTCCAGTCGTTCTCTCGACTGATTAAAGATTAGCTTTCATAGTAATAAATGTCATAACTGAAATAAATTTTTAAGACCGCCGCCTGGTTAGCTCAGTTAGGAGAACGCGCGCGCCCGTCTCACAGCACTTACACTGATTTGTTCTTGTGAGACGTAAAAGAACCGCCATCACTATTCGAAAAGAGTAGGATTCGTAGACCCCGGTGGTGTGGCCAACCTTTACAGGTTGTGTGATTGGGTAGGGATGGCTCCTCGCATGGGACCTGAATCCCGTTCGTGTACATTTCCTCTGGGTAGGCCTGTGTCCAGAAAAGCTGGTAAATAAATAATTATATGTTATTCTTAAGTAGCTGCTATGTACCTGATCGCCAATCGCGAGTCTGTTCCAAGTTGGTGTTCCAGCATACAGCTCCTTGTCTTTGGCAGCCCCTGGTGTGACTTTTATCATAGAACTGCTTATCTAATCATAGGCGACATAAAAAATAAAAGCAATAAAGCAAGACATCGAGGATCCTGTTTTGATTTATCTCACTATATATACAAAATATCTGGCCTTCGAGGAAATAGTAAAACTGTTAGCCTTGCTTTTTAACAGACTCGTGCTTCCTGTGAAAAAACGTTCTTGTAAAATGCTAGAAAAGAATTCGAGGTGATTTTTTTCTTTGGCTTAGGTATTTTCTGGATCTTCTTCTCCAACAAGTTCAGTCTATCTTTATTTTCCTTTTCATTTCTTTCTTTTTTTCTCTTTTTTAGTAAGGGTAGATTTTTTCTCGTTATTAAAGAATCACCGACAAGATTTGTCGCTCATATTTAGATATAGATCACCGAAGGCACAAAAATGTGGTAAGAACAGTAAGAACCAATGAGCCGAACTTTCTGTTTTTCGCTAGTTACAACATTTCAGTGAGACCTATAACTGAACAGAGGCACGAAAAAATGAAATCTTTGTGTTTAATTGCATTATTACTTGATACTTATTTTTGATACCTGACTTCTTTTACGTCGAAGCCAATGAAGCAAATCTCCATGAGCGATATACTCTACCATGAGTAGAATTGGTTTAGTTGTGGTCCAGCAACCAAAGAAACTCAGAACATTTTGGTGCTTCCCAACCTTCTTCATGAGCTCTATTTCATCCATAAATTCCTTCCTCTCTTCTTCGTTAGCATTTTCTGGGGACAAAAAGGATAGGTGTTCAAGTAATTGCCGATAGGTGGGTACAAAATAGAAAAACAAATCATCGATCGCTTTAACGGCGGCTTCCATGAAAGTGCAATTCTTATTCTGTAACGATATACTCGTCGAGGCAAAGATATAACAGGTCTCGATCGCCCCTGGATCTCTTGGTCAGTGAACCCTTACTGATTTCTGACTGTTACACATCCGCTTAAATTCCGCATAACGTGAGCTTTGATTTCCCATTTCATGCATCGTTAATTTGTTATATCCAAGTAGCTTTTGGACATGTGGCCGGCCTTCATTTCTTGAAACAAGGCTGGTGTTAAATAAATGCTTACCGTCACCACGCAAAGAGAAGCAAAACGTCTATAAGTTACCACACTTGAACTCACCAAAAAGCTCTTTGACCGCAATAATTTTCTGCTTCCTAGGCCTGCTAGCCCAGTCTCGCTCATCTTCAAAGTACTCCATACCGTCCTTTAGTATAGCTTTGTGAACCTTTCCAAATGCTCCTTCACCCAACAATTCAAGAAATTCTGTTCGGATTGGAGGAATTTCACAACCTTCCAAAACTTGGATGTCCCTTGTAGTCCTAGAACGCCAAATTAAATTAAATGGAAAAATTTGACCGAACAAATTTTAAACTTAAGCATCGCTTGTGTACCATATTTTATCCGTGGTGTTCCGATCCACAACTTCACTCCCACGTGGAAGCTCTGCTTTACTGACTATAAACAATACTAGTATACCTTAAGGGTAGAAATGCTGCCGTGGGCAAGGAATAGTGAAGAAACGGAAAATTAAGTGTAAACTTTTTAGTAGAAGGTGATATGAGGCTAACACAAAATGACCGGCAGTCCGATATTGTTTCAATAATTTTGACAAATCGAAGAAACCCAGCTAGACCAAACTATCATACGTCGATTTAGAATAGACTGAGAGACTTAATTTGTGATCAACAAATGTTGTCAAAGTGTAAGTCTCTCCAATTTTAAAGGAAAAATAATTCACTCGGAAAAAGCGGGTTCGATCCCAGAGCATAGGGTCTGCATACCACTAATCTAACCACTACACCACCATGATTTCTCTGCAAGTTGGTGATTTTATACAAATATTATAGCGTAAACCCCAACCCAAAATAGAAGCTAACCCTTAACCCTAATCACTATTTTCAGGGCATAACCCTAATCAGTATGGTTAGTGCTTAAATTAGTATTTTCAGTGCTTAATCCTAATCAGTATAGTCAAAATATCGGACTTATAAAATATTAATTATTGCATTTTGTGAACATATGTTTGAGAGATATTAAACGGCTACTTGCTCCAGTGATGCTATTTTTTTGTCCATATGAACGTTATTATGCTGGTCTTAGCGCGTTCTGTTTTCCGAAAACCAACCCAAATATACAGAGGTCTCGAACTTTTCTTTCACTCAGGTAGATTAAGGCCTGGGTCTAAGTCATTTACGGTTTTTATGTACAGTTTCCAAAAAAAATGGTTAAAGACATCCACGAGGGATGTAATATGGTAAAGTAAACGAAACTTAAAAAAACTTGAAAAAAGAAATTAAAATTATTTGGTCACGTGATCGACCACGCCCTCCATTGTTCAAAAATTGTAACCAACGATTCCCACCACTTGACAAACAAGTAGCTCCAGTTTTTCTGTATCAAAACATTGTCCCTACAAAGTGTCTACGAAATCAGCTCGGAATGGTTCGAAGCATTACAATTGGCCTGTGCAATTGGTGTTCACTGACTAGTGCCAGTCCTCCTCTAACTAAAATTATCGACTGGAGAAAGACGTTTATTGAGCTCTCCTCATTCTGACTGTTTTTACGAGAAGACTATCAGTAGCCACTTTTTGGACCTACTAAAGAAAAATGGTTTACTCTCTTTCTGGTGGGAATTTCGACTTAAAGAATTTCTCGATAAAACAGGGCGTGGCTGGTCACGTGATGCAGTTATGAACAATTTTTAAAATGAAATTGGAAGATTTTTTGGTTATGATTGGCCTTAAATTGTTAGTCATGGCATGTCTTGAAAATACTGTACGTTATACCACCCCCCTTTCAAAATTCTGAAAAATGTGTAATGACCCAGGCCTTAATCTACTTGAGCATTCTGCCATGGCATCGACCATGATGAATTCATTATGAATGCCTTCGGTTCTCGGTCGACAAGTGTCGGCCAACTGCAAAAGTATGCAGCACGTGCAAAGTTGTTTGCTTTCTAATTAGACCTTTTGTTTCTATACTTGAACGAGATTGCAAATTATTCAAATGGCAGTTGAAAATCAGTGTAAGAAAAAAGCACGTGGTTATCCACTGCGCATTCTAAATCTCCCATTCCAGCATAGCCACAATTCCTTGCGAGTCCACTGCGCATCCCATATCTTCCATTCGCACTTAACCACAATTCCTTACGAGTCCATTGCGCATCCTAAATCTTTGAGTCGCGCATAACCACAATTCCTTGCGTTTGGTAATGAAAGGTGATTGAATTCCCCCTGTAATGTAATTTGCCGATTAGAGAGCTGCCTGGTTCGCTCGCTTCAGGCTTACTTACTGCGGCAGCAACAAAGGATGCATTCTAAAGGCCCATGTACACGTCAAATGAGTTGAGACGGCTCATTTACAAGCAAGTATACAGGTATGGTATGGTTGCATCTTTCAATATGAAAGAGGAATAGGTGGAATGTTTAAAGCAGATTGTATCTACACACCTCTTGGTGGAACGTCTTCCTGTATTTCTGTAATACTTGACACACACCGTCAGCAGTACAGCTCCCATGATTGAAAGTAAACTAGCGAAGGTATAGATGAGTACCAACTCCAACGAGATACCTGTAACTTTAAATATAACATTTTTTTCCTTTCAGTGTCTTAACTTCCTGTGCGGTACGTTTCTGATTAGTTATGATGTTTGAGTTTTAATTGTCGTCACGTTTGTAGATTCTTCTCCCCCAGAGAATCTCTTTAATTATAAATTCTTGGATATTTCTGAAATCAACAATCAATATATAAAGTGCAGTGTGTATCACAGTATTGGTCATGCCAATCTGAGGAGACGCCTTAATCCCGCACCGACGTGTGTCACAAGATAATATGGTTACTTTTAAAGGAAAACGTTGTGTTCAGTATACCGGACATAAAACGAAAATACAAACTATTGTAGCATGTAGCTGAGTAGCTGAAAAGAATTACGTCACAACTTCCCTGGGACTGCATTTCGTCCTTAGAAGTAAATTCAATCTTACAATTTTACTAGAAAGATGATAAATATATAGTGTCTTGAATATAATGGATAGAAATGTGAGCAGGATCATCTTGTCCGTGATTTCTTTCGTGAGACAAATATTGAAATTTCCTATGTATGCCATTTAGCGTTTTCACCAGTACGTGTGGTCAGAATTTATGCAAATTCATTAGAGAAAAGAAAGCATTTACACATCAAATGCATTTACTCCCACAAGAGGCTGCTGTTTCATTGTTTTTGAACACTGAATATCGCTACCGTGTCCTCATGTGAAAACGCTCTATACGATGATTACCATTGACACTTTGCAAGCATATGTTGAAGTTAATTTTTTTCCTATTGTTTTTGAGTATGGTAATGTATGGTAATTAATTTCAAAGAAAGGAGACATTAGAATTAACTGAAATAAAAATTTACTGCAACACATATAAACCTCTTTCATTTTTCTTTGTTGCATTTCCTTTTGTTGTGTACGTCTTATTAGTCATGGGGCTCGATCCCATTTCATTCCCTTTCGTTGTGTACGTCTTATTAGTAATGGGGCTTGATCCCACTTTATTCCACGCCACAAGCTGGAACTCATATTCCGTAGAACATTCTGTCTCGATCTTCTGGCTTTTGGTAGTTCTGTCTGTAATATTCAATCTGGTCCACTCATTGTCACCTTGCCGTCTGTAGCTTATTGTATAAAAAAGTACAACAGGACAGTCACTTGACAGTGGTTTCCGGGGCCATACAAAGACAGCACATTCATTTTCTTTTTGGCTCGATATAACGTCCAACACAGGCGAGCTAGGGGCACCTATAAAACACAACATTGAAGACGAGAACACGTATTATCCTATAGCTAAAAGAACATTCCAACCTATATCTTATAGCGTGTGCGGATGCTGTCGTTTTTGATGTTGTTGTTGTCAAATCATAATTTCAAATTAAGGTATAGCAGTAAGAAATTCAAATTTAAATCGTTCAATACAATTTTTGGCCTAATTTTATCCGTGGGATACCTGAAAACTATAGCCGTATATTGCTGAGCATATTTACAACGTAAATGCAGTGCAGATGTGTATGTTGTGGTTGTTGTCGTCAAAACAACTGGAGATCCAGGTGGTCCTTTTTTACGATTATTAAACAAATCCTTAATCCAGTCGAAGCTTCCTTGCCTCCACTCTAGTAAGCTCTCCAGCTGTAGTTACGACCAGAACTATTTGAACTATTACTAAAATAAAAACGCTATATAACGAAAAGCTCTTGAAGTGATCGACCGCCTCTGGTAGTACGATTTTTGATCCAAGCACCAAACTTTGTAGGAATATTTACATTCACAGGCTGGTCAATTCCTGATATAGTGCCAAGTTAAATTTTCTAATTCCAGCTAATTAGCAGCAAATGAAATTATCAGACCCGAGACCCCCCACGAAGTAGTTTGTCTTGCCTTTTTTTGTTTAGATCTAATGCACGTCTTATTTCAAAATACAGGTAAAACAATTTCAGATGTTCAATTTAGATGCGAATTGTTATTTACTTTTTTTATTATATAAATGCAGGCCGTTATTTGGAATTTTTCTGCACATTCTTTTTCTCTTCTTTCTCTTGGTTCTGATGGTAAGAGTTTGCAATATCTCATTCTAAATGTGCATGCGACTCCGTGCAGCTAGAAAAGAAAATATTCTAGTTGTAAAGAAGAGAAAAATGTCGGTTAAAAAAAAGGAAGTGAGAAATAGGTTAATTCTAGCTAAGGCGGAAGAAACAGGTCGCTTCCTCAAGCTATTGACTGTTTTAAATGTGTTATTCGCCAGAAGGAAACAACTGAAAAACTTCAGTGTCCTGTTAACTAGAGACCACACGACTCTCGTGCTGGATAGCTTACTTTTGAACAAGACTTAACGCCATTCTGTGAGGCGGAGAAATTAAGTTCAGCAGTTGAATGAAAATATTTTGATGTGGGAAATGGAATTGCTTCCACTTTAGCAAGTCGTTTCCTATGTGGCATAGGGCATGTCGAGATGCGCTCAACAGGATGCAACTGGATCGCATGATGAAAAGAAAAATGACTGTAGGAATCCACAGCAGCAAATGGACACGCTCGAGTATGTTTCTGTTCGCACGG
Organism: Porites lutea; assembly: GCF_958299795.1. NCBI lineage: Eukaryota > Metazoa > Cnidaria > Anthozoa > Scleractinia > Poritidae > Porites > Porites lutea. The sequence continues at coordinate 7,318,455 of NC_133209.1, forward strand.
AGAAAAAGCACACATGAATATGGTAGTCTATGTAGCCGATGCAGTAGAAAAACACCACTAGTCATCAGTCGTTATTCGATCATTCGCCCTTTTTTTCTGGCCCCGTTTTCCCCACTATCTTGGAGCCTATCTTTAGACTTGAAAGAATTTTGGGTGTCCTATAGGACAAAAAAACCTTACAACGTCTTAGCCAGTTATCTCTTTGAGAAGGCTCTTGTTCCATCCAAATCGAAGTTTCTACCTGTCTTCCATGCCCTAACAGTGTGTGATACAACTTCCTTCTCCGCTGGTCATGGAATTGCCAAAATACTGACCATAGATTTTTTGCCATTTTTTTTTTTTATTGAAATGAAGTATTTTTGTTACTGAAACCATGAATTAAAATTCAGTGGAACCTCGATATAACGAACCTCTATATAACGAAGTCCTTGGTATAACGAACGATTTTCTTTACCCCAGCAATGGTAGAATATATGAAAAACAATCTCGATATAACGAAAAATCGTTATAGAGAACTTATTTTGCCAGTCCCTTGGCCTTTCGGTCTGGATGGGGTTAACTGACTACAGACAAATGGCCAAAATTTTAACTGACAACTGACAAATAGCCTAAAATTTATCTGACAATTGACATTTGCTTTGGGTTTCACTGACAAGTGAAAGAGAACCTGATTGTCCTTTATTTTCTAAAAACCCGTTTTAAGACCTTTAAACTGATAGCATTGTTTCACTCTTTTCGCCAGACAATCTGATCAAATTTGCGTTTATAGCGGAGCTCCACGCGCGCGCGAAGCGCGCGCGCGTTGGCGGAGCCCCATAGCTAAGGAAATCTACCCATCCCAGAAAATTTGGTAATCACGTGACCGACCGACCGACCGACCGACCGTCCGTCCGCACCACAGGCATACCAATGTTTACTCTCACACTTTCTAGCTACTTTGGGACTTGGGAGCCCAGGAGAAAGCTGATTGCACATCAATGTTGTCATCAATTGACAGCTGTCAAAACAGGGTTTCCGCTGACCACTATCACCTGACCGTATCGCGGGCTCAGGTGTCGCCCCATCAAGGTCGAGTATTTTTTGAAGTTATCCGCTGACAATTTACTCGTTTTCAAATGATCGCAGGCTCACTCTTACTTTTGTTTTAAATTCACAACAAATATGTTGTGTTTATGTCAGTTTTGCCCCGCACTATTACGATTTTGATTTAAAACTGACCTCAGACGCAAAAATTCAGTCAGTTTTTAAAAAATACATGCGGGGAAGACCTTTTCTTACCATGGTCACGTCTTGGTCACGCTCCACGTCCAATTTTTATGCTCTGGGGCCGGTTGCTCGAAGCCTGGTTAGCGCTAACCGTTGGTTAAGAGGTATCAAAATGTATAGGTTTCCATGGTATTTAACGCTGGTTAGCACTAACCATGCTTCGAGCAACCCGGGCCTGATTGGTTAAAATTTGACAGGTGAGTTCATGCGTAAAATTTATGCAGCATCTTGAAAGTTGTTTACTGAGACAGCTGAAGCTGACAGAGTTTTGAGTCCACTTGTGATGTTTTTAACTGTCTTTTTCCACTGGATGTACAAAATGAAATACAGCTGCTATCAAGAGTGTTCTCTTATTCATGGCTGGTTTGTTTATTGGGTTTTTGGTTGACAAATGCGTCGCTTGTCAAAGCCGATAATCCGATTTTGGATGGCATCGTTTTAGTTTTTCACCTTGCTGGATGCGTACGAGAATTATGAAGGCTTAAGCGATCCTTGTCTTACCTGATAGCTTTCAGGAGCTGCATCTCGAAATATGGTAAGCCTGAGTAATTATTGCATTTAAATCTAATTTCATGAAGTCCAGCGGCGCAGTTTATGAAGCTAGTTTATGCACGTTTGTATTAAGATTTGACTGAGACACTGATCTGACCTCGTATGAGGTTTGATATAAGCTTAAGCTTACAGAACTTTAAAAAGCCTTTAGCCGATATTAATTCACCGTAAATAGAAAGAAAAAACTTTCCGAAGAATATTTAGTTATAATTTTGGCTGTAGAAAAAAGCTTTGAACGATTTTCTTGTCGTGAGTTTATCTTTGAAAACAGCCAACACCGGGAAACCGGCGGCTTAAAACATGAACTTTAAGCTTACTAGTAAAGACTTGAGGATTCTTAGACACACTTAAATACTCATTTGTTTTCGTGAATGAAAATTGTTGTCTCTGTAAATGTTCTATCGAATTATTTTTCTTTATTGATTTTTGGTAGTCTCAAAAGTGTAATTTTTATCGCTTTGCCGTTTGTTTTCAGCCGTTCATAAACATCGCTTGCAGGAGTACTCAAAATGCCAAGCGTATATCAAACGCTTTTTAAGATTACTCATCATTATAAAACCGTTAATAAAAAATAGACTCAATAAATTCTTCATCACGTTGAAGCGTAACTCTTTTAAAATTTCTTCGCATATTTGGCGCTTTGTCAAAAGTTAGAACCGGCTGGCCGTATAGAAGATTTTGGAATTTTTTTGAACGGTTTCGCTAATTAAAAGTCCACGCGCGCTTCGATGGTCCTGAATATTGAATGAATGCAATTTGTCTTGAAAAATTGTGAAATACTGCATTTTGTACGAGGTCTGTATGATAAAAACAGCGCCTCATAGTACTCTTTCTCCTCAGATGTGGCGTATAAACAAAATAGAAGATTGGTTTACGCGCACCCAGATTTATTGGCAAGAATTTGTAAACTTGTCGAACGCCAAAAATTCGGTCTGATTTGTTTTCCAAGAATTTGTTTTCCACGCCTTATCTACTGTGATCAAGGGCCATCATTGCTCTTAAATGTGACCGAAGACTATTTTTTGGGTGTACATATAAGGCTATATCAACTCGATACAAAATTTGTTTCACTCCAAAATCACTTAGCTTTTCCCTCAAAAGTCACATGAATGTGCCCTTAAGTTAACTGATTTGTGGAGTACAAAGTTATTGTTTGATTTAAGTTATAAAGTTATCAATGGGAGCTTCGCTTTTAGCTGTGGCTAAATACATATATTATGGATAATCTTATCAGCGATATCCTGAAGGCATAAATTTTGATTAGCTTAATGGTTGGAAATTATCGACTCTGGCCAGCAAAAACGTTTGTGTGGAGGACAGTAACACACGACTTGAGAAATGGAGTACTATTATAATTATAAGTTTTCGAATTTAATGTTTAATTCATATTATATGTACCTTTTTAGCTAAATTTCGGATAAAAAAATAAACAAGAATAAGTTTCGTAGTTAATTATTAATCATCATTTAACTGACAACTGACCAAAAGCCTAAGATTTTACTAACAACTGACCAAGGACCAAAATTTTAACTGACAACTGACATTGTACATCCTCATCCAGACCTTCCAGCATCGACTATCGAAGACCTTGGTGAGGACAACACGTGTACCTCTTACGTTATGCACATTTTCAACACTTTGAGGCTCATCTCGGCCAGAAAAAGACTGCTATGGAAAATTCCATTAAAGTTTCTCTTCTATCAATGTTTCTGCAGGAGCTAAAAAACTCTTTTTCACGGTGGCCATCTTCTTGTGCGCAGTGAGAGGTGCACAGTGCAGAACTAGAGAAGCACCTTAAGTATATTCTGTAACGAAAAAGTGAAAGCAACTAGGCAACGAAGCTAATGATGAAACCAACTAAATGCGCATTAACTTTACCCAGTGGTATTAGTTGTAGTTTTAGCTTAGTTAAGGTTAAATGGCGTGTGATAAACAAGACTTACGTGGCAAACAGGTTGGTACTATCACCGATTGAAGTGATAGTTTGTCCTGATAGACTAGGAAAAATGAATTTAATTGAATTTTCATGAATTTTAATTAATTATGGTCTCTATGGAAACCAACGTAATTCCGGCCTGGCACTATATCTGAAAATGCTTGTACTGGTGAACACTATCAGTGTCGAATTTCATGCTTGTAACGAAAAGTGCAGAATTCACCTGAAATTTCTACCTATGCCGCTGGACTATGGCCCTTTTCTTTGATTTTAAGTGCTCATATGCGACTACTCATTCAACACTTCAATAAAAGAATTATAGCTGTAATCAAACTTAGGGTAATACATATTAGTAAAATCCAACTAGTGGTCTATTATCAGTGCTGCGTTCTGTTTAGTTGAGCTACTTCTAGGCTATATGTTATAGCCTACTAGTTTCGAAAAGCGCGGGCTTTTTGGCGGCAAAAAAGGATTAAAGTCTAGCTTTAATAACTAGCTAAAATTGTTTTATTCTCGATATTGTTGACCAACTAGCTGGCCTCATGGGCTATTGACTCAGAGCCGATTCGGGATCGAGGAATAATTGTTAAACATAACTCCGGCTCTAATATCACATTACAGTTTGAATAAGATACTGTAATGAAAAAACGAATGTATAGGTAATTAATAACATATACTAACCTTTCTGCTAAACGTTCTCGTAAGCGACCGTCCCCAATAGGTTTATCACATGCTTGTTTCAAAAAGAGATTCCAATTTGATTTTCGTAATCGAAACCAGCCCTAGGAGTGCAAGGACTTTTACGAACTACAAAGGCGATCGCTTACGAGAGCTTCGTCTGTAATTGAGATAGGAGGAGCAACCTCACAACCCACGAGACAGAATCCTTACAAGTTTAATTTGAACGTGGAGAGTCATTAGATCTGGATTCGGTTTGAAAAATTGGGTCACACTTGACAAACGTTCGTCACTAATCACCTGCATGAATCGTAGATACTTTTGACATCTCAGAAGGCCAACCATATCCCATGTTGTTCTGCGCCATTACTCTTATATGATACTCGCACTCTTGCTTAAGTTGGGTAAACAGACATGACTGAGTTGACTGAGAAACGTTATTTGTTGTCCAGTTAAGCCATGGTTCTTCAGAGCTGGCTTCTTTTATCTGTGCAAGGTACCCTGTCACTATTCCTCCCTCGGCGTCACGTGGTGGTGGATTCCAGGTGACGTTGATAGAGTTACAGCCTCCTTTATAATGCAAATTCGTAACGCGAAATGGAACATCTATCAAAAGTGAAAGTGGTTTTAATCAACCAAAAAAGAAAAACTTGCATGATAACAGCAGACAGCTGAACGTTGATCATTGAAAATATAAACACTTTCAAGAAATACACCTACGCTCCTGCATGAGAAAATCCTGATGTGGAATAATTGAGATGAATACGGTGAGAGAAATTATGTAGAATGTATTTATATTTTCTGCTACTACTTTTGTCATCCTTAAATTATGGTTTCTATCCCTCACAGTGAAAAAAGCATTTTTCTGTATGTTTATCATAATTCACTCTTAGCACGAAAGTTTGTTTTAATTATTAGTAAATGTTTTAATTTATTTCCTTCTTGGATCCATTTTTGGTGACAGTTGGTTGTCATGAATATAAGTTAAGGTAATGGAGGATAACGTTAAATTATGCTGCCTATGAGATTTAATGGAGTAAAATAGTTTCTTTCTTTTTCTTCAGTAAGTTTTAGTGCCATTGGTCGATGTGAACTTGCACTGAAATCCAGGTCTTGTAAGAACAATCACAATCTCTACATCAAAGGACTAATTATCTTTCCGTAATTACTCAACAGGATTAAAAGATTGGTTAGGAATGTGTTTTTATGTTATAAAAGTAACGTAAAATATATATGTTCAGGTTTCGAAGTGGGTTAGCTCACCGACCTTTTGAAAGCACGGCGGCCGCCCACGCTCAAACACACACGTCCATCCAGCAACAGAAATATGGTTCTCTCTATATTAATTATTTAACCAAAGAAAGTGTGTTTACATTGTTTTGTGCTGATTTCCCATGCCTTGCTTGCCTCACTCGGCCCCAAGTTATTCCAAGCAAGGACAGTGACTTCATATTTCTTACTGTGTTGGAACTGTAGCTCGAAGCTGGTGACGCTGGCATTGGTGATATTTATTTCCGTCATCTTCTCGGCAGCAGGTAGAACTGCTTTGTAGCGCAATGAATACATGGTAATGCTGCAGTTTCTTTCGTTTGGTCGTGTCCACTGCACTGTAACATTGGGTGTTTTTCCAGGAATTTCTGTTTCATTGTTTATTATTTTGGAAACATCAGGTGGTCCTACGATAACCTGATAGATTAATGACTTCCGCAAAATAAAACAATGTTTTTCGGTAAAGACAAATCAATTAATTGGTAGGGAAAACAAAGGAGTGAACATGAATGCAAGTATTGTGAAAAAGAAGGGAGTAACGATAAGGAAAGAATGCCGAATTGCATGAAGTAAAACACGTAGAAATAAATCTAAAGGGGAGCTGTAAAAAAGTTATAATGGTTGAGTACCACAAAGTTGCCATGACTTTTGTGTAATACAACAATATTATGATGGAATACTTACCAATTAAATCCGTAGTTTCCACAGTGTCTGCCCATTGGCCCGGGCCCTTCTTATTAAAAGCACGGACTCGAATTTGATACCTTGTCTTATTCCGTAGGTCTTTGAACAAACAGCTATGATTTAAAGAGAAGGCCGTGCAGTTGCGCCAGCCACCAGTTTCCGTTAACTTTAACTGAACCTGATAACCAGTAAGAGGACCGCCACCAGAGTCTAGGGTTGGTGGATTCCAAGTGACCTCAAATGCTCCGCACGGTTTTTTTTTTACCCCAAGAGTTTCCGGCTTGAATGGAACGCCTATGATGAAATGAGTGAGTACTTTTATATTGAAACATCAATAAAACGTGCCATTGGTGCGAGTTAAGCTAACAGAAACATATGACAAATTGTCCGTCTTTCTTATTAAATGAAATTCTAAAAACTTCAAACGCTGATAGTAGTCTGTAGAATACGTTATACATGACAAATACGGTATACAGACAAACCGGAGGACAGACAGGGAGCAGTATACAAGATCAAATGCTGCGACTGGCACCAGGCTTCTTACATTGGTGAAACCGGCAGAAACCTAAGCACGCGACTGACCGAACACAAACGCGCGACGAGGAATGGTGACGTCAACAATCACATTGCTGAGCACCATTTAAAGACGAAACATCAAATTGACTGGGACTCTGCGACATGTATAACGTATTCTACCGACTACTACCAACGTCTTACTTTAGAAAGCTGGTTGACTAACTTAGAACAAACGCCACTGAATCGTAGCCAACAGTTACCAGCGCCGTACAAACGACTTATTGACGAGATCAAGCAAAACTAACTACGAGAGAACGACTGGAGAACTGACAATTTGACTAACAATAAACAACTGTTTAACTGTGACAATAGACGGATCGAAACGCACTCAGGTAAATTAAGGCATGGGTCCCTAATGATTCAGTCAAAAAGTGATGGGGGGTGGTCTATCTCTGAGCACTTTAGCAGTAAAAAGATGAGACTTTTCCAGATACATACATGTGTGGTTTCTGTCAATTAGGTGATTTTCAATTATGCAAATGTTGTCACGTGACTCCACACGGCCAGGAAACAATAAAAAGTCTTTAAACAAAACTGACTGGTTTAGGACAATGTGTAATGCAAGCATCTACAAAACTGTGCTTGGCCTTTTTTGAATAATTTTTTCCTGTTTTAGAAAATAAACGGCTTTTTCAACTAGACCCAGTCCCCCAAAGCAATTGTATCCCATGTTAACGCCTTCGATTTTAAATATCTAAAAAAGGCCAAGCACTGAAGAGATATATTAAAAGGCCTCGAAATTATGCAACCGGTGACATAATTGAGAACACACGAAAAAGTGTTGCCTTTCAAGAACAAGCTTTTTCAGCCGATGGAGGTCACGTGACCTAACTTGCATATTTTTAAAGCACAAAATTGACACAAACTAAAAATGTGGTTAGCTGGCAAAGTTTTATGCCTCTTCATCTAAAGCTCCTACATATAGACCACCCCCTCACTTTTGAAGAGAGCAAATTTATGCAAATTGAGGCCCATGCCTTAATATACCTGAGCGCACCAATTACTGATTACGAGTCTTCATAGCCAATAACATTACGGCTTAACTGACAGACGACCAATAACATCGCGAAGTAATTGACCAATCAGATCAATAACAGAGTATAATACCATCAACTGACGTGATGCAACTCACTTTGACTCTGAAGATGACTACCGCACAGGTTGTCGAAACGTCAGTCACTGTCAACAGCAACAGTCCTATTCAGGACTACGTTCACCCGGACGATCAAACTCAACCTACTTTCGCAGGTTGTATGCTATATGCTGTATAATCTGACTTTGTAGGGGTAGTTCTCGCCGAACCCTTCCAAAATAGACCGGCACAGGCTAATAATCAAGCTGGTAAGGCTGCCGATAAAGGTAGGGCGCAACATTTCAAGTGTGCTCACTTACAATTCCGGAAGAAGGTCTAAAATATTGCCATTCTAAGCTAATGTTACTTCAGTACAGAAGTCGCTATCTTATAAGGAACTAAACCGTGTAGACTGACTTCAGTGTACTTTGAAACTGTAAAGGCCCTGCCCAGGTCTGGGCCAACAAAGACCTGATGGCATAATAATTTATAGGAACACGTACTAAACTCCAACAACCGCGCATAATGGATCACCGGTAAAAGAAACAAACAAACAGACAGACAGAGAAACAAAGAAAAAATCAAAGAAACAGTGAGAAACATATCGGTTTATTCTCAGT
>NC_133209.1:7329607-7369607 GCF_958299795.1 Porites lutea
ATCATAGCGAAAACACGATAAGTATATGATAAACTGCGACTAAGAAAGCCATATAAGATAACAAATGACCTTTTTCTTACAAATTAGTACCTGGTGTCGTTTCCAGTTGACGTTTTGTCCAAAAACTATAGCCCAACGCATTTTTTGCCCTGATTTGTATTTCGTAAAGATTGTTACTTTGGACATCAAGCTTCTTGGAATGATCTTCGTTTGACAGGTGGAATCTTTGCCTGGAATCATCTGCTACTGATAATATGATGAGTTCATATCCAGTCACTCCACTTCCTATTATCGGTTTCCACTCCACTTCTATCGTACGGCCGCAGTCAAAGGTCTTATTTTTCACAATTTTAGGACGTGGTGGAACGTCAGAGCTTACTGAAAATAAACCATTATTAAAGAAGCTCAGTATCTGCTCAAGTGAATTCAAACAGTTTTACGAAAACTAGCGCATTAACATCGGCAGATGGTATGTTAGGGCTGTAAGGAGAACGTCTGGTTGTATAGGCCTCTGTCACGCGTCGACCATTTTGTCATAAGAGATTAAAAAAAGCTTTGTACTTTCACGGCTAGCCGCGCAAATACAAAGCTTTTTCAATCTCTTTGGGCAAAATGGCCGTCACGTCGGACGAAGGACTAATGTTGGAAATTGGAGTCAAGGAAAACGGATTGTTTTGTATAGCAGGGTAGCCGTGATTTTTCATCGTGTTTTACAACAGGTCTTACACAACTTCTGCCCCTTTACAGACTCAAATTCAGTAAGCTCTCACATGTGTAGTTTAATAGACTAAGTTTGGCTTTTGCTGCACTTGTCACATTTTTTTGGGATTGAATCTAGTTTGGGACTTTCTACTACCACCCTCGGGTGGATGAAACTCCTCCCCAGAATTTTTGATATGTTTCAGTATTTTGAAACGATTTTACCTTCAGTGGAAAGCCTTTGATCATGTTAACAAGATGAGGTGTATTTTATGGGTGATGGCGCTGCTGGAGGCCTGTGACGTCACCAACAATGGTCGCCATCTTGGATTTTAACAATATTTCGAAATCTGCTTACATCCGGAAGAAAATGGTAATTTTTGTGCTTGAAATGAAAAATAACACACAAACAAGCACTTTGCATGATATTAGTCACAAGATTTACTTTAACTAACATTCTTACACAAAAATGGCCTGAAAACTTGCTACTGATGACGTCATATCTCGTAACCATAGGGACATCCACTCCCCCCCCCCCCAAGCTGTACCTTCGAGGGTTAACTTGAAGGGGCGACCGTCTTTATTAAGGCTCCCAGCCTAAAAGACAGGGAATAATTTTGTAAGTCTAGTTATCAAGGTATTAGATTTCTTATCAAATCCGTACAAGGTACAGTCAAGAGCACTGAACATACCATATCCATATAATGGAACGTCCTCTACGGCAATTTCCATGTCAGATTCAAGAAGTGCACACTTATATGTTCCAAGATCTTCCTTGGTTAAATTTTCAATTTGAAGGGAAATGGTGCCTTTCTTTTGTTGACAGGAATTTAGGGATGAGGACGCGTTGAGTATTTTATACTTCCCAAAAGCATTTGTAATTTCTGTTCCGTTGTTGAACATCCATTTCCACTTGTAAGAAGCCATTTGATGAGCGTCTAGCTGGTTGGCCTTGCAACTCAAATTTACAGTGCCGTTTGATCCCATATTAAGAGGAAGGACGCTTAGCATAGGTACCATTGGTGGACCTGTTGAGTAAAACGAATAAACTGGTTTATTTCTAGAAAAATAACTGCGGTCCTGCCTTGGTTTGAAGGCAAAAAAAGAGCAAAAAGAGCAAATAAGCAACCAAAAAAAGCAGCAATAAATGGTTGGAAGATGAATTGGTCACCACCAAATGAAGAAATACGACAGATCATGCCTCAAACGCTAGTCCTTCAACAAAAAGAAATCGAAGGGTATGATTGCGTGCTGATGAAGGGCTGGCACTCACGTCCTTTTACGAATCATTTGATGGCTACCTGTTAACTTAATAATACCAACTTGTTTCTTTTTCGCCAGTAGTAGTAAAAAATAAATTTCCTTAAGAAACAATTTATAACGAAGTTCGAAGCTGGGCCTGGGAATTGTCATCTGATTAACGGCACTTAAAGATCTGCTGAATGCTTTGTTTGAAAACAATTCTAAAGGAGAAAAAAGACGAGTCAAAATCAACTTTAGTGCATAAATAAAAGGACAACCCAACTAAGCCAGTCCCATTGTACATTTTGACCCTCTAATTTACAAAAGCGAACGAGATTACTCAAGGACTGAGGCGAAAAGCTGACTGACTCAGTTCACGTATTGCGCAAATGGCAAAAAACAGTTTACAACTTAGGGTTAGTGGATTTTGTTTGAGAGTCGCGTTTATCATTTGCACAAATCAGTTCGCTTCACCAAAAAGCGGCCACGAAAGCCTGAAATACTCTACAGGACTACCTTTTCAGACGTACCGTTTATTTCAGAAATTTTTTACTGGAAAGACCCGAAAAGTCATATTACATCTACTTTCCAAATATAATTCCCGGAAATGTTTTCCAAATGGTTATAAGGCACCCAAATACCTCCTTTGATTAAGGGAAGCATGGCAATCCACCACCCCTCCCGCCACCCCCCGCTCCCCTGCCCTCTAGTAATGATATACAACTCTCCCCGATGGCCCAAAACTCCTTGAAATGAAATAAATATTGTAATATCCAGTAAATTTTTATCACGGGCGTACTTAAAACGCAGTGAGGGATCCAGGCGAGCGGCCCGAGGGGTCCGCCCCCCCTTATAACGGAGCTATCGAGCGCGCGAAGCACGCGCGCAGCGGAGCACCATGGGTAAGAAAATTTGGTAAACTATCCATCAGAGAAAATTTGGTTATGACGTAGAGTACGCCCGCCCGCCCACCCGTACACACAGTTCATGTAGGCCGATTTCAAATGTCACAATAGATCAGTTGCACAACTTGACTAGCCTCTTAGTTATGTAAGCCATCCGTATGACTACGATTAGCTTGACAGCTGTCAAAATCAGACATCCGCTGACAATTATCACATGACCATCTCGCTGGCTCAGATGAAAGACCAGTCGTTTTTGCCCCTACATATAAGCTGATATAATATGTCACACTTACCAATTCAGCATAAAAACGAAACTACGCCGGGCAAGGCTGTCAGTTGGCTGACAGTCGTTTAAAGTTATATTGGCAAGCCAAATTAAGGTCAATTGACAGCTGTCAAAATGGCACATGTGCAAACCACTATCAGAAAACCAAAAACGTGGGCTCAGGTTCGCTCAGGTACACGATCTGGCATTTTCCAATACATGCCGGACGGATATGTCTTACTCACACTCGTAGTCTGTTAATTCGAATATTCGCCATTCTAATGAAGGTTATTTGACAGCTGTCAAACTAGAGTATACGCTGACCATCATTACCTGAGTGTATCGCGGGCTCATTTTTCTATCCATTGAGGTCACGTAGTGTTTAAAGTTTTGCGCTGATATTTTATTTGATCACGGGCTCAAGCCCCATAGCTTAGAAAATCTATCCCTCCTAGAAAATTCGGCAATCACGTGACCGTCACCGACCACCCGACCTTTTGTCCGTCCGCACCACAGGCATACCAATGTTTAATCTCACACTTTCAAGCTAGTTTGGGAGCCTGCAACCTGATATTGTACATCCATTTTTGATTAATTGACAGCTGTCAAAATAGTGTTTCTGCTGACCAGTATCGCCTGACCATATCGCGGGCTCAGGTATTGACCCACTGAGTTCGAGTGTTTTTTTTGAAGGCATCCGCTGACAAGTTGCTACTTTTCTAATGATCGCAGGCTCAAGTTCAATTTTTTTAAAATGCATATGAAATAAGTCGTGTTCATGAGCCGCACTTTTAAAATGTTGATTTCGAACTGACCTCGGACGCGAAAATTCAACCGTCTTTTACATTTACATGCAGGGAAGGCAATTTCTTACTGTCACGCGTTGATCACGCTGTACGTCCAATTTTTATGTTCTCATTGGTCAAAATTTGACAGGTGAGTTCATGCGGAAAATTATGCAGCGTCTGGTAACTTGCTTACTGATAGCTGGAGCTGACAGAGTTTGTGTCATCTTGGATGTTTTAAACTGTCTTTTTCTACTTGGTGTACAAAATGAAATACAGCTGCTATCAAGATTGTTCTGTAATTCATGGCTGGTTTGTTTATTGCGCTTTTCGTTGACAAATGCACCGCTTGTCAAAGTCATTAGAAATCCGATTTCGGATGGCATCGTTTTCAAAAACGAGCTTACTCACTTGCCTTTGCTTGAGGCATAAGAGGGTTGAAAAGTCTCAAACGATTCTGGAACACTTGATGACCTTCAGAAGCAGCATCTCGACTGGTAAGCCCGAGCAATTATTGTCTTTGATGTGTTTTTTTTTTTCGGTTTCCTGAAGTCAAGTGTGTGGTTTATGCGGCTTAAGTTTATACACGAGCAATGATCTAACCTACAATAGTATCAGGTTTAAAAAGCCTTTAGACATTTTTTGACCGCAAATTCAAAGAAAAGGTTCCCGAAGATTATTTAGTTATGATTTTGGCTGTAAACAGAAAGCTCTGAGCGATTTTCTTGCCTCGAGTCTATCTTGAAAAAGAGCAAACAACGGGAAGCCCGCTTCAAACATAAATAAGCTTGTGCTTACCTGACTCATGATTTTCAGAGACACTTTACTCTCAATACTTCTCTTCGTGAATGAAAATTATTGTCTCTGTAGATGTTTCACCGAATTATAGCGGAGCTCCACCCGCGCGCGAAGCGCGCGCGTGGACGGAGCCCCATAGCTAAGGAAATGTGGTAATCTACCCATCCGAGAAAATTTGGTAATCACGTGACCGTACGCCCGACCGTCCGTCCGCACCACAGGGAACCAATGTTTACTCTCACACCTTCTAGCTAGTTTGGGAGCCCAATAGAAAACTAATTGCACATCAATATTGTGATCAATTGACAGCTGTCAAAACAGGATATCCGCTGACCAGTATCACCTGACCGTACCGCGGGCTCAAGTGTCGACCCATCGAGGTCGAGTACTTTTTTGAAGTTATCCGCTGACAAATTACCAGTTTCAAATGATCGCAGGCTCAAGTCTATTTTTTCCAATGATTCATATGAAATATGTTGTGTTTATGTCACTATGGCCCCGCACTGTCAAGAGTTTGATTTCAAACTGACGTCGGACGCGAAAATTCAGCCACTTTTTTAAAAATAAAGGCGGGGAAGACCTTTTTTTACCATGGTCACGCGTTGGTCACGCTCTACGTCCAATTTTTATCTTCTGATTGGTCAAAATGTGACAGGTGAGTTCATGCGGAAAATTTATGCAGTATCTTGAAAGTTGTTTACTTTGACAGCTAAAGCTGACAGAGTTTTGCGTCAACTTGTGATGTTTTTAACTGTCTAAATCTTTTTCCACTGGATGTACAAAATGAAATACAGCTGCTATCAAGAGTCTTCTGTTATCCATGGCTTTTTTTTATTGGGTTTTGGTTAAGAAAAGCGTCGCTTGTCAAAATTGGGTAATCCGATTTCGGATGGCATCGTTTTCGTCTTTCACCTTGCACAATGCGTAAGAGGGTTTAAAAGTCTCAAGCAACTATGGCCTTCCTTGATATCTTTCAGGAACTGAATCTCGAATGGTAAGCCTGAGTAATTATTGTATTTGATGTTTGTTTTTGTTATATCTAATATCATGAAGTCGAGCACAGTTTATGCGGCAAGTTTTTGCACGTTTGTTGAGATTTGAGTCAATGATCTGATCTAGTATCAGGTTTGATATAAGCTTACAGAACTTTAAAAGGCCTTCAGATATATTTTCTCACGGCAAATAGAAAAAAAAAACGTTCCGAAGAACGTTATAAATTATAAAGTTATAAATTTGGCTGTAGAAAGAAAACCTTTTGAGTGATTTTCTTGTTTCGAGGAGTTCATCTTTGAAAAAAAACAAACACCGGGAGGCCGGCTGAAAGTAAAACAAAATAAACTTAAGCTCAAGCTTTAAGCTAAAACACTCAGGATTTTTAGAGACACTTTAATACTTGTCTTCGTGAATGAAAATTGTAGTCTCTGTAAATGTTTTACCGAATTATATTTCTCTTACTGATTGTTAGTAGTCTCTCTTGCAATTTTAATCGCTTGTCCGTGGTGTTTGTTTTCATCGTTCATGAACATCGCTTGCAGGAGTACTTAGAAATGTTGCGCGTATCAAACGCTTTATAAGGTTACACATCGTTATAACTGGAACCATTAAATAACAAAAAATAATGATAATAAATTCGTTATTATGTTGAAGCGTATCTCCATTAAAGTTCATTCAAACACTCGACCACACTGACAGCTCGCACTAAAAATGAGAACCGGCTGGCCGTATGGGTGATTTTGGAAATTTTTTGAACGGTTTCGCTAAAAGCCCACAATTGATCGTCCTGAACATTGAAAAATTGTGAAATGCCGTATTCTGTCCGAGGTCTGTATGATAAAAAGTACTGTTTCACCTCAGATGTGATGTATAAAAAGTTGGTTTACACACCCTCAGATTTGTTGGCAAGAATTTGTAAAGTAAACCTGTCGAACGCAAAAAAATGCGGCCTGATTTGTTTTCCAAGAATTTGTTTTCGATGCCTAATCTACTGTGATCAAGAGCCATTATGGCTCTTGAATGTGATAGAAGATGTTTGCTATTTTTTGGGTGTACATATATTTAGGCTATCAACTCGATGTAAGATGTTTCACTCTAAAATAACTTATCCTTTCCCTCAAAAGTCACATGAATGTGCCCTCAAGTTAACTGATTTGTGGATTACAAGTTTATTTTTTGATTTAAAATATAAATTTATTAATGGGAGCTTCGCTTTTAGCCCTGGCTAAATCTATATATTATTTATTTTATTGATTGCTTGTAGTCCCTCTCGCAATTTTTATCGCTGCACCGGTTGTTTCCAGTCGAGCATATACATCGCATGCAGGAATACTCAAAACGCCGCGCGTAAATATCACTCGCTTTTAAAGATTACACATAACAAAACCATACATAGTTTAATAAATAAAGGGAAATAAAACCTAAACATAACAATTTCTCTATCATGTTGAAGCGTAAATGGTAACTCTATTAATCGCACTGCAAATTTGGTGCCTGTCAAAAGAGAGAACCCGTCCGGCTGGCCGAAAGGTGATTTGGGAATTTTTTTTTTTATCGTTTTCATTAAAAGCCCATAATTATTACCCTGCATATCACATAGGAACAGATTTTTCTAACTGAAAAGTCCCGGCATTATAGAATTCTCTTTATGAAAACCTTTTATAATTCAATGCTATAATTTGTTGTGCAAAGGAAGCGCGTGCTTTGATCGTCGTGGATATTGAATGAGTGCAAATTCTCTTGCAAAATTGTGGAAAACTGCAGAATTATAGGTTTAAATAGGGCAAAAAAGAACAAATTCTGTCCGAGGTCTGTAGGATAAAAAAGGGCTTCATAGTACTGTTTACCTGAGACGTGATGAGAAAAAGTATGTTTAAAAGGCTGGTTTACATGCCACCAAATTCGTCGCCAAGATTTACTAGTAACGTAAACTTGCCGAACACAAAAAATCCGGCCTGATTTTTATTTTGGCCTCTCTTTTAGACAGAGGAATGCAACGTGTAAATTGCATTGGCTGCCATTAAGGACTATCGTGGCGCGCGTGTTTCTTAACATTATATTATTATCCATAGTCTCTCTAACGGAGCAATGTTGGAGAGACAGGTGAATACCACATTATGATACAACAGCTAATGCAAATACAATACTGGAACATGATTGCTATTTTTGGGTGTACAAATAAGAATATTTAATAATTCGATGTAAAATTTGTTTCACTCTTGGACTGTCAATTTATTTTTCTCTAAAATCACTTAGCCTTTGCCTCAAAAGTCAAATGAATGTGCCCTGATCTGTAGATTACAAGTTTATTGTTTGATTTAAATTATGAATTTATTAACGAGAGCTTCGCTTTTAGCCCTGTCTAAATCTATATTATTTATACCAAACTGAGACGAAAAAAACAATTAAGGCCGCCCCCCCCACTCCCCCTCCTCTTATCTCAGGGTCTGGATGACCGGACCGTTCCCTGCTGAGTCTTGTTAGGCTGTCTTTTGAATCCAACAAAACCTTGGACTTCTTTGTTTGTTATCTTGCATGTTCCCTTTTCTTTTCATGTTTTTGTTTGTCTTGAATGAAATGGTCATTAGATGTAACGTTATGACGTTTTTTAAAGGGTACACGTGAGAAAATAACCTTTTTAACAATAAATTCTTACATGTAACGGTGATGAGGATACTGCGTTTCTTGGTTGTTATGTTATAGTTGCTTGCTTCACAAGTGTAATTCCCAGTGTGATGCAAGTCCAACTCAGGAAAATCAAGAGTGAGGTTTACGCGTTTGTCTAGTTGACTTTTTGTCTCACTGAGAACGTCGTTGTTCATCAGCCACCTGACTGTTGGTGGGGACAGTCCTTCAACGAAGCAGTAAAAACTTTTCTTTTCACCAGCGAAAAAAAATGGAATGCTTTCCGGTATTTCAATTGCTAGGTAATCTAGAGCAGGAAGAAATGCATCATTTGCAATGTCAACTTAAATTTGTTTTCTTATTGCAACAATAACTATCCCGGCTTGAAGATTTTTTCCGGCTGTGTACGAAAACTTTGAAGTGAGAGCAAGGAAAACAACAGGAGTTACCTTTGACATCAATTATTCTACAATAAAGCGTAAGGCCAAGCATTTATCAAATACTGAGTCCTATATTAACGTTTTCTTTCAATGCAGCTTACTTATTGAAATATAGCGTGTGACACATCACGTTGTTCAAATCTTGTGTCAGAATACACCAAATTTGTGTTTTAAAGTAATATCTGACGTTAACAACTTATCCTGCAAGGGGGAGGGTTAACTCACAAAGAAAGCATTCAATTGGCAATAACAAAAAAAGGCGAAATCAAGGCTTAGGCCAAACGTTGAACTTTTCATGAGACGAACCAAACCTAGTTCAACTTTTGGCCTTGATCTAACAAAAAAAAGGAAAAATCACCGGCCCGCTCTATTCTTTATAGAACTCCGGACGATTTTTAACTTTTTTAACTTGGTCGTATTTTAGCTGCATATCAGTATCATGTATAGATGAAATAATCACATTTAGACCAAACGAAAAACTGTAATATTGGAAATAAAATGATAATAAACCTCACCAGAACAGAGCTTAGAGACCAGCCAATCAACACCATCTCGCAGAGAGGAAACCCTGGAAACTCTGCCGTGATATGAATTCCCGGATATATGTCCCACTTTGAAGGACTGTTCGCCAATTACCAATATTATTCCGAGCTCGATTTCGTTCTTTAACATTTTACTTGTAGTTTTCAGCACAGCATCTTGATGGTTTTCATAGTCAGCTCTCTGATAGTTCGGAAGCATAAGCAAAGCGACCTGGCAAAAAATGAGTTAAAGTTTATAAAAAACAATTGACCGTACTTTTGCGTGGCTAATAGGACAATTGCACGATGAATTTGTGTTACTACGACTACAAGAATCCTTCAGTTCGTGGTTTTATTCTGAAGTCACCAAGCATTTTGTGTCTCCAGGTAACATTGTACTATGGTGCGCTCATCATGCACTACTGGTCAACCCCATTGAGACCTTCCACTCTTCCATACACATGCCACACATTGTCGATGATCTAAACTTTCATTAGTTATTTCATACTTCTTGTAAAATTCTTGCTCATGGGCTGTTCTCCCCCTTTATGAATTTTCTTTTTCATTTTCATTTCAAAATAAAATGGAAGTTCATGAATGTGGAGGACAGCCCACGAACAAAATTTTACAATAAGCTAACTATGAAAGTTTAGATCTCCGAGAATGTGTGACATGTAGGGAAGAACCGATAGGTGTAAAACGGCCAAAGTCGACTGACGTTAAAATTGAAAAATTCTAAACGCTAGCCGTAAAAGGGAAAAACGAGTTAACTGGAAAATGATTTGTTCCATAGATTTATTAATTTTAGGGAACGTGCAACACTCGATGACCGGTTGCCTTTCTTATTATTTTTGTTTCTGAATATAACATTTTCACCGCATGTACGATGGATAAAGCTAACATACGAGATATGTTCCCGTTTCTGCTTTTATCTTTTTCAAGATAAATTAGTTTTCCAGGAATTGCATTATTCAGCAACTCAAAATAAAATCGAATATACCTTTTTTACGTTTGACTTCATTCCAAAACGTGTCTTGTTAAAAACTTCTACGGTTTTTATCAGACCTTTGAGAATGTAGCTTCGCTCTCCCGCCTGTGGCCTAGGCATGGAGGCAATCTTCTCTAAAATGGTTTGTTCCTTGAAAGGCGTTTTTCTAAATTCCCTAAAATTGAATACTGTCTTTGCCTGTTCTCCATTGCGGACTAGCGCGATGTGAGTTCCCTGCGGACCTATATTTACTCGTTTGGCAATATGAATGACAAAGTCCAGTAGAGTATTCAAGTCATCCGTCCCTTTATCTGAGGCATCAACAACAAAGACAAGATCCAAGATACAGCTTGAATAGTCTGAAAACCAAAAATATAAATTAATGACAAAATTGTATCCAGCCTGAAAGCGTTCTGCAAACGAAGTCAGCTTCATTTTCACGGGAGAAGTTATATAAGTTTTGGACGTTTTAGAACTTTTTTATATTTATTCGCATTTATTCCCCTTCAAGCTTCTTGGTGTCTAGTTGTATGTATCTGTCGTAAGTTTTCCAGTATCTTGCTTTCCCTTTTGCTTCATACCGTTATTCCAAGGTAATAGTTTTCTGCAATGAGTTATTCAAATGAAGTTATACCTCCCTACATCTGCTCGTAGCGGGCAAAGTCTACTCAAATTGGGGTCAAACTAATTGCAACTGCATGAATTTTTATCAACGCCAAGTTGGAGAGCGAAACATGAAACAAATTGGCACCGGAAATTTTCAACATACACCACAGGAAACCCAACTTCAGCCAAACCGAAAGCTACGACACAATATCTGGCAATTGTTGTTGTTGTTGTTTTTTTTTTGTTAAGAACCTTAGATACAACATCGCCAATGTACTTTGGGTACATTTATTTTAAAAAGCGCCGACTCAATGTGTAGGAAACGTCTAAGTATAAGAATATATCAAATATAAGTGTTTCGTCCTGACAGCTTTCCACAGGTTTCCCAGGAACGTGACTGACTCTACATTCTGCTTTTTAGAATTTTTTTTTTATAATGGTATTTTATAGGGGAAATAATTAGAAAGTCTACTTAAACATGTTTTAAAAAAATGTTTTTTTGCTGAATAGCAGAAATGCAGTATGCATTTTAACAGTTAAAATAACTAGTATCTAAAATATCAAGTCAAACTGTTCACCATCAGCAAGCAACTAAATTTGCATCCATACTGCAGAACCACGCGACCAAATGTGTGCAATGGACGACAGCTTTTTATCAGTGGAAACGGTTTAGCCTATTCCCGTTTTCTGTAAAAGTGTCTTGTGAAGTAGTAACGGTTCAAACCTTGGACACAATACGTCGAACACTGGGATTATTTTTGTTTTCTTGCTACTCGCGCAACCTACTTTCGGAATATGACTCCGTATATTAAACAAATCGACCACAATTTTCCATAGTCTACACTCTTATAGACCATAAAAATGACGTCATAAAATGTTCAAAACTTAGGTGGAATCACGAGCCGCAGGTTAGTGGTTTCGCTGCAAAGTTTAGAACATTTTATGGCGTCATTTCTATGGTCTATAAAAAGGTGTAGACCATGGAAAATTGTAGTCGATTTGGTTTTTACAATAACATTTATTTATAGTTTCCTGCGAAGTTTATCGGAAAATCACGTGCGCACTGCGTGACATGTTACGTCATTTCCATGGTCTGTACTCTCATAGACCATAGCTCTCGACCAATCAGCGCGAGAGGATTCGCTCAGTTATTATAAAAATATATATATATCTGACTGGATTTGTTAAAACAGTCCTCTACTTTTCCGTGAAATCATCGATATATAGCGCGTCTTACCGTTAATGGCGGTCATCTTGATCTCGAGGGGGCGGGCTTCGGGGATTATAGCTTTAGGGAGAGGGGTGAGAAAAATAGAGGGACTGTAATAACATCATATACTCCAGCTCATATTCACGGAGCGCGTTGTACCAGCAGGCGTTTGATTAATCATTAGAAAATAGATGTTAATTTGCGTTCAAAACGGGTTTAGTTTCAGTTGCCGACAGTGACAAGTCGTCGTTTTTATAGAACGTACGCTTTCATAATACTACCATAAGGAGTCCATAGGGCATATCTTGCGCAAACACACGAAGGACTTTTGCATTTTGCCGATGAATCACGTAAGCCAATATGTGACCCTCCACAGGAATTTGATGCTAAAGGTGAAAGCACGCTCACGACACGCTTGCACGACACGCTAACCGTGCCGTAGATCACGCATATGCGCATATTAAATTAAAAAAGCAAAGACGGACACACTTGCCTTTGTTTTGGTAAATTTAACACGCTAGACCTTTTGTTTTTTTGTAGCGTGCCATATGTCACGTTAAGTGTGCGAACTATATATGTAAGCACGCTTAGCGTGCAATTTGGGTAAGACACGCTGAACACGCTTGATAACTAAAACTGCTAAGATGAAAAAAATGGCTTGGGTTTTCAGCGGATTTAATCAGCATTGATAACTGGTCGAAGTGAATCAGATATACCAATTGAGACTGTTTTGAGATCGTAACCGTAGCCATTTGAAAATCACCACTTAAAGGTCGTCTAGCCTGGAATTAACGCGGAATCAGTGTAAAACAATTCCTCCGGCTGTCGGCTGTTGACCGGAATCGCAAAGAGGTGATGAGACGAAACAAGCGCTATAACCTTCAGGTAATACCATGCTAGGAAATGTTGGATGTTAAGCATGGTGAAATTTCAGACCGTATGAGTGAAGATTGCGGGCGACTTTTCTGTGAATTTTGGGCGACAAAACTCATATTATCAGGTTTTGGACGAAATAACTTCAAACGACATCACATTCGAGTAGCTTGACTGTCACCCCGTTAGATCGAGCTCGATGAATTAATTCAATGACCGAACTTTATCGAACAAATGATTGCCTTCAAGAATTTCACTCGAACTACTTTTAAATTGGTTCTTTTTCTCTTTTCTTAGTGTGTGACTGATAGAGATTTCTCGGATCGAGCTTTAGTACTCTAAACACGCCGTATTATTGTAGCAAAAACAAAGAATCAAACAAAAAAGCACCATACTATTTCGGAATTCAGTTAAAAAAGACATTTTTTTTCACTATACAAAAAGGCACTACCAAGTTTCAGGAGGGTGACAAATCCACTCGTGAATCAACGTAAAATGGGCATTTAAAAGACGCAGTAAACTAGCGCGACATAATAAAAGGTTGCTTTCGCGCCGCTTAAATAATAGTCTGCTACACAGCCGTTTTAAGTGGAAGTAGCTTTTCGTGACGACACTAAAACGGCCGTGTAGCAGACTACTTATTAGATACTTAAATAAATGTAGGCCGTAATACTTCTGATGACGCTAAATCGGTCGCCGTAACTTCATAGCGCGAATGTTTGTTTTGATGGTTGTAAAACAAGCGGCAACCACAAGAAAGACAACAGGATGATTACGGAATTTGGACAATAAGACTGAAGCATACGCGATGTAATATTTCAAGAAGAACAAATTTGCATACATTGTTTAAATACCGGTTTCGCTTTTTGTGTTATTGCCAGCCGGATCAATTAAGCAACATTGAAACAGTAGTGGAATTTTGGTACATCTAGAAAAGCAGACGGTTTTCATTTGATCACTACGATCCTTGCAATCGCTAAAAAATAAATACAAGTTAGCGATCCTGGCACTTGATGATTTCTATTTGATCGCTGCGATTGCTGCATTCGGCGAGAAAGTGACTAAAGTCCGAAAGATCACTGTTTCTGAGAAAATTGCAGATGTGTTTTAAATTAAGGAAAGTTAAGATAACCTTTGCACAGCTTCGTCAGTAAACATTTCTGGAAAGAACTTTGATTTTGCAATGCTAATAAAGGTCCCACCGTTCACTGTTTATACTTTTCAAGCGACAACATTTTTTCACTCAGATACTATCGCTGCGATCGCTGAGGTAGAACTTTTTCTTTCTCGATAGTTACCAAAAAAGGGTGCCGTTCATAATCATTTACGGTTTCTTTTTGTACAGGCAATTTATTTAGCTTTTAGATAACACGCCCTGCGTGCTTTTGCGCACACTGAAAGCGTGTTGTGCTTTTTCGCACGGGGCTTTTGTTTGAAAACTTTAACACGCTCTTTTGTTCGACTTGCTCACGCTTAATTGTCTCAAGCGTGTCCTCTGAAACAAAAGAAATTGCTAATGAGGCAAGATTGCAAGCGTGCTAAAGCGTGCTAAGATAAATTCTTTTGTTTTAAAGTGTAAGCGTGTCGTGCGCGTGCTTTCACCTTTAGCATTAAAATCCTGTGGATGCTTTTGGAGCAGCCCGGTCAGGGGAATGCTGTAACACAGTTTCTGCCAAACGAATTGAATTTTAACGCTACGCCGACGCAAAAGAGATGACCTGTCAGAAATGCCTGGCTTTTTATCGGAAGGAGAAGCGAGCGTGCTTAGCGCTTTGTTTAGGAAAATGTTTCACCTGTGCATGTTTGCCGATTTTATTTGGAGGAATGTCCCAGAAACTGTAAAAAATCACTGTTTCAAAAGGAAATATTTGTAAACACGCGAAATCGATGCTAAATGTGTCTGGCGTGTTTTTATCACCAGCGGAGATTCTTAATTTATAATGGTAAAAGGCGTGAAATTCCTGTCACGCCTCCTGAACGCGAGCTGCAGTGATGTTATTACAGTCCCTCTATTTTTCTCGCTTCCTCTCAAACCGTACCCGCCCCCTAAGTAACTTTGACACTCATGCAAGATGGCAGCCCGTAGCGCAAAGCGCTCGATCTAGACGATTTTATAATTACGGAAAAATAAGGGACTGTGAACAGTTTAGATAAAACATGGCTATAGAAATTTCTCTCATATACTATTTCAGAGTCTTGACGTGGAGCATTTTTTTTTTTCATTGTCACATTTTATTCTTTTACTTTTTACCGAATATTTACTGGATATGATGAGGTAGAAAGACTGTCATGAGCTTCAGGTTTCTCACTGACTAGTAACTTAACCCCTCTCCCCCCCCCCCCCCTCCTCTCAAAAAAACGCTTTTCATAACTTCCCTTAATTCTCTCTGTGTGTCAGTTTGAAATCAGCGCGCGTATTAGATTGAACTCGGCTCTAGTAGTGGGTTGCCTTAAGTTTTTTTTTTTGGCCGCCTTGCGCAAAGTTTTCCGGAAGGCATCGGTAAGCCTTATGAAGGATCAAGTCTCACGATTGGCAAAGTCTGCTGCGTCCAATATCTTCCCGTATTTCGTCTCATTTGGCTACACTGGTGAAAGACTGATCCCGCGGGCTTGAGACGGAATAGATTGGATATTGCGAGCTTTCTCTTTTGTCAGTAACAAGTCTTTGGCCGCACAAAGTAGGTTCTAGGGGTGAAATCTATTCGGGGAGGTGGAAATTGATGCTGATTTCTTACCAGGTGAAAGACTTAGTTAAAACTTGTTTGGAAGGCGTGGACTTAATGTCTCCTTTTCAACTGCTAGTTTGAATCCAGGATCTTGAATAAATCAACTGTTTGATTCGAGAAAAGTTTCCATGCGACGATTTATGTGGAGAAAGCGAGAGTTTTTCGGAGACAATGTTTCGCTGGTTTTAAATGTGGAAATATTATGAGTGGTTTTCGGAAGTGTTATGACTGCCGCGAAGGTCATTTATTGTGTGATTTACCGAAGGCGTTGACAGACAAACCTCAGGTATGTGGTTGAGCTCGTGTTACCTTGATACTTTGTGCCAACCATAGAAGCGCTTTGTGACTGTTCAGTTTATGCGATTTTGTGTTAGAAAGCCTATTCTGCGCTCAAAGATTGTAGATTCTTAATGCGTTTTCGACACACACTTAGCTATGGGCTTCGTGGTTTGGCTAACTAAAAGTTGATAATTTCTGGACGTTTCAAATGTTGTTTATTTAATCAATTGTTACTTCTGCAAGAGCGATTTACCGTCTGTTGCCAGCAATAAAGTTGTCTTTGTTAAGCATCAGTTTTTTGTGGACTCATGGCGTGTATATTCCCTCCTAACATTGCAATGGGAACTAGGCGCTTTGACCAGTTTGTTCATTTTTTGTGTAACGTTCACCTGATCCCTTACGTATTAATGTAAGAGTAGCGGTTAATGAAGGAACAAAAATACTGGACATTTAAACCACATTAAAGGGCTGACTGTCGCTGCTCCCAATGCCTAAATGGGTGCTAGATGAGCTTAAAAGGCAGATTTCTCCTTTTTTGGGGGTGCTAAGACGACCTTGTTGCGCGGGCTGTGCTAATAGGACCCACGGAGTTGGCAGCTTTTCTGTGGTGTCTGTTCAGCTCAAGGTTTGGGCCCTGCATTTTCAGTGGGTCAGTCGCTTTGTTAGACGATTTTCAAGCTAGATGCATTTCCTTTTCTACTACTCTCGAGTGCTGTATGGCATGACTCCTTGAGAGATCCCCTCGCATCCACTGCTTATTGATGTAGAGGCTTTGTCCCCCTTCTACAAGGTGCCTCTATCTGCTTGAGTGGCGTTCATGATGGTTTTTCTGTACCAGCAAACACTCTGGTTGTGACCTTTACTACCGCTTGTACAGTTTAACCCCGCCTTACGGCCACCTCGTTATTACGGCCACCTTTTTTCGGGCCGCCCGGGTAAACGACCCGTACATTTTCTTGTAAAAAAAAAAAAAAAAAAAAACCTCGTCAATACGGACAATTTTTTTTGGGCCCATTGGTGACCGTATTAACGGGGTTCCACTGTACTCCTATGGTCAGTTTATTCTCTCCTCCTAAAAGGTCATCGTCAGGGGCCAAGGTGCGTCCAAGATTTCGCCGGGGAGTATGGTCCTCTCTACTGGCTTTGCACATAGGCAGAGCTGCACTGATTTTTCCTCGACCGCCCGGGTCATCGACCTTTTATGGCAAATTGCGCATGGGGTTCTCCATAAAGGGTATCATCTGATAATATCTTTTGGCATGGCTCATATTCCGACAGCCTGCTTTTATAGCCCTCTGCAATTGAGACCCTTGACCTCTTGTTTTTCTCCTGCCCATTTGCTCCGTATGTGTTGTCCTGGCTGCAGTCCCTCAAGGCTCTTTGCTCAGCCCTTATTCCATCTTTAGTGCGTCGTCACGTGATGTTTGGGTTTAGCCAGGATGAGCTGCTCTGTGTCCCTCGTGTGTTTGTGGTTGGCCCGTAACGACTATCGTTTTCGTGATGTGGCCCCTAGTGCTGTTGCGGTGCTTGCGTAGGTGAAGGTGCGTTTTCGTTTCCATGACGCCAAAAGTGACCACTTAGGAACTAATTTTGCAGTTTTTATCCGTTTGAGCTCAATGTTTCCAGGATGGTAGAATTTTGTATTCCAAACAATCGTATGTTTTGTCTTTCGATGTTAACGGTTTTTGGCGGGAAAATGACGTCACAACAAGATTGACAGCAAAATTGAATTTCATGTAACGGCGTAACAAATTGAAGGAGGGTGACGAGATAGAAACAAATTTGAAAAAAAAAATTGAAAAACTCAAGTGCTTTAGGAGATATAGCATTTCAAAATGGGCTTTTTTTTCTAAAAATAGTAACAAAAAGGGCGGGAATTTCAAAAACCAAGGCTTAATAATTCTTCAACCAAATGAGCTTTTCAAAAAAAAAATTCACATTTGTTTCTATCTCTTCACCCTCCTTCAAAATTAATCATTCTCTACACCATTAGTTAAAATTTAAATTTTGCTGTCAATCTTGTGACCTCATTTTCCCGCCAAAAACCGTTAACATCGAAAAACCAAAAAAAAAAAACATACGATTGTTTGGAATACAAAGTTTTACCACTCTGCTGACTTCGAGCTCAAACGGATAAGAACTGCAAAAGTAGTTCCTAAGTGGTCACATTTGGCGTCCTGTTTGCCTACCGTGAATTGTGCACCCATCCTGAGACATGTTAAATTGTAACGTATAGTTTGGTGTTGTACAGTGCAGTTGTCTTGTGTTGGTGTTCTGTGTGTTAAATGGGTGTGGCATCGCATTTCGCTGCGTACACCCGCCTCCAAACATTTCAACGCATAGTCAACCTTCTGGCTGGGTTGCGTGAATTATGCTCTGCAGGGGGAGTTTTTTGCTGCTTCAGTCGGATTGTTCAGCGATAACAAAAGTGCATAATTTTTCGCTTTTGAGCTTCAATACTTTATAATTTACTTGTTTTGTAGGATATATATATATATATATATATAACGTTAACAACGGAGGACACTTTATACAAATTGGATATTTTCCGACACAGGGCAATTTCTGGTCTTTTTCCACTTAAATGTCAGTCTTTACGCAGACTTTTCAACGAATCATTCAGGTTCTATTATTTGCGAAACATCTTCACCGCTTTTCCTGTTGGTTTGAGTGGCTAGAACGAAGCTAAATTCTAAAAAAAGTCTAGAAAGTTTTTTATCATTGACGTCGATTTTTGGGCACTTAGGAAAAGAGACGAAAAACACAGCTGAACACGTCATCTTATTTTCGCAGGCCCGTGCGTAAATGAAGATTTTGTTCACAGCGGCTCAATATGACTTATATAGGGCAAGTACGCGCGCTATGTTATAAATATATTTAGTATATACTAAAACAGTGGATAGTGTTTTTCGCGCGCTCTGATTGGCTACTCAATCAGTGAATATCCTGCACTATTCACTGATTCACCTCCAGTTCCTCCACGCGGGCGACGCCAAACTCACGTAGAGGTTGCGAGCAAAACGCCTTCCCAGCTTGCTGCCGTGATAAACTAAGAAATTTCACAACTAATCAAGCAAGCTATTTCCGAAATACATGAAGAAGGTGACGAAGTTCGGTTTGGAAGTCTTAACAGGTAAAGCTTTGTCTTTTTGACTTGAATTTATCGATAAACCGGTGAAAAAGTTTTATGTGTACAAATGCAAATTAAGCTTAAGTCTTGCGTTACTTTATTTAGTTGACTTGTTCATAAATAAGCTTAAAACTAAATTTAATAATCTTTTTTACAGAATTATTTTAAATACAAAAAGCATTCACAACTCCTTTTGAAGAAACTTCCCCGCAAGAGCTAAACAAACTCTTTCAAAAGTCTTATTTGTAGCTAAGAAAAAGCGACGACCGCGGCCGTTCGGTAATGGTGCGCCAAAATTGTAATCGTTGTCAACAGTAAATGAGTTAAAAATTATCATCTTTGCGCTCCATTATCTCACTGTTTTAGTATATACTAAAACAATTATTCACCTCAGTGTCGGTGGCTAGTAATGGATATATTTACCTTGCCGCTTCGCGGCCTCGGTAAATATCAAATACTAGGCACCTCCACTTCGGTGAATAATTGTTATATATACATGAATATATATCATATTTTTGACGTTCCCATTGTTACTACCCGTATAGTATATGCCTTCTATTATACTTACAATAATATGCAACTAACTAACTAAATAAATAAAGACATAGATCTAGACTATAGAAAAATAGATAGATATATAGACAGATAGGCAAATAGATAGATAGATAGATAGATAGATAGATAAATAGATAGATAGATAGATGGATGTAGATAGATAGATGATAGATAGAAAGGTATAGTAAAATAATATGTGCATTTCTCTTACAGTGCTGTGCTTGTACGCTGAGATTCAATGAAAGAATAAAGGAGACCACAACAATAGATACTCTCTCCATCAGTATCTTGACTGGCATCACCTACAAATTTAACAATGTTAGTTTGACTTCGTTTTTGATTGGTTGTTGACTGCGTGTGATTTTAGTTCTTTCATGACGTGTTTGTCATAGAGCTCCTTGTGGTTATGGCCTGTCAATAGAGAGATTTAGAATCGCGCTCACGGTGGTCAACGGCACGCAAACGCGAGATTCATGTTGGCAATCTCTCAAATTAAGAGATGAGCAGGCAAAAACTATCCAAAATAATTCTTATGGTGGATGAAGCTGACATGACATCACTTCTTTTTTGTTCTCTTCAGAATAGAATGAGAACATTTGCGCTATAGTATTGAAATATTTCGCCTGCGGCTCGTTATTTAACTTGAGTTTTCAACATATTGATGTCATCTGTATGGTCTGTAGGCGAATCCCAGTTTACCTTTTTAGCCTCATTAGCATACAACAAACTGTAGACTTATCATTATCTGATGAAGCTAGTAAAATGAAATTTCTGAATATTGAAAGAGCATAACAATTTCAGTTATCTCTGAAATTTTGAGCCCGATATACCAAATAGTTTCGGAGAAATTCCCTTTGCAAACCCTAAAATTTACAAAGAACGTATAAACTCATTAACGTTTTGCCACCCAGTAATATTGCAGTTTTTAAGAGCCCATTGATACATCGAACGTGGGCCATTGCTGCTACTTTCTTTTCAACTGATTGCAAAGAGCTGAAACTTGCAAAAACTGAGTAAATTAACTGGCTCTTTTTTGAACCTAATTGGTATACAGCTATTTCGAGAAATGTTGTCGGAAAAAAATGTGCACGCGACAATCCCGAAAGGTAATATGGGATATGAGCAATACACTTCCTGACACCGTAGCTGTCGAATCTACTTTGTTGCTTTCCTTTACCACTCGCAAACATATGTCCATATGTTTCTCGTGCCATTGTTTCAAATTTCTTTATGAACAGTGAACTCAAAACCACCCACAATACCTTTCGGGGTTGTCGCATGCACTTTTTCCGACAACCTTTCTCGAAATAGCTTTATACGGCTATACATGTACATCTTCTATGATGGGTTAACTCGTATGCTAAAAAGTAAAAAATGTAAACAATGACGTCACGATAAATCCGCCTATATTTCATTGAGTGCGGACAATGGAAAAGTAACCATCTGTTAAATGTGCTTTTCACCCTCTAAATTTTAAAGTTGTAGCTTTAATAATCACTTTAACAAAATAAAAAACAAGACAAGTAAATAAAATAAAAGTTAAAAAAAATAGAAGTATTAAAAACCACAGAGAATCGGGATTGTCCGTTACCCTTCTAAAATTTTCTACTTAAAGAGAAAGAAGGAATAAAATTATAAATGTCCGACATGAAAAAAAAAAAAACAAAACAAACAAACAAACAAAACTGGAAGAGGCTTATAAAAATTAAACCAACAGTTGTCCTCCACCTGCGTTTGGATTTTTTTCCGAGCTTCCCGTTGATGCAAAAACGTATCATGTTGTTGTACTTCTACATGAGACTCACTTGGTGTTAAATGAATGAATGAACTTTATTGAACGTCGATAACGTAGAGAGTAGTCTCACGAGCCAGGGGCTCATGTTAAGATCGTTGCATCTCTGATATGCCTTAATGTGACTGCGTGATGCAGTTGACTCATACGCGCTTGTCCTGATTTGACAGATGTGACTGTGTGATACAGTTCTAGTCAAAAAGCTGTTTTGTAAAATAACCTTTTTTAACGAACTGTAAATGTGGTAAGATAATGGGAACATAGCTGGAAGAGTAGAATATTTGAGTCTTTGGAATCAGGGGACAAAAGGGCGGTGAACTGTTACAAGGAATTTGTCCAATGTAGCTCGATAAAAGTTTATAGTAATCGATGACACGATGATAGCGTTTGGTAATTTGCATAGTTATCATAATTATTTTCACCGCTATGCAATATTCGAAATCATCGGACCTTTTAGAAATAGATTTTCGTCAATTAACGATAGTCAAAAAGATCAAATGCGCCGGACTACCCTTTGAATAATTCACGTACGTTAGCCAGGATATGCATATGTGAATTAGTAGGGTTGCTGTTGAAGTTCAATATTCGTATTTTGTGCATGTATAAATCGTATCGTTGTTTGTAAAATTTGTTTATCATCCGTCATGTTATTTTCCTTAAATTTACCCCATTTCCACTTGCACAAATTGCACAAATGCAAAGGCCTTTCCCACAACTCACCTCACCCGTACGAGTTGTAAAACTCCGAGTCAATAATTCAAATATTTTCAAACGTGCCACCTTCCACTGTAGTAGAATCTGTCACCACCGTTTATTCTCGCCAGAAAGCAAACACTGCAGCCGCAACATTCTTACCATTACACCATTTGCCATTTTCAAGTAAAATACAGACGAAATAAAAAGGCTGAACACTTTTCTGACAATCCAGTATTATAAACAATAATCCCGTTGAAGCCCTGAATTTTTCAGGCTTCTTCTTTCCAATTGCTAAAATTGGAAAATTTACTGCGATGATCATCCTTCACTTTCATCTACAACCGCAGTTCAAAAATGAATTATTTCATGTATACTTCACAATATATTCACCTTAAGAAAAAAAAACAAAGGGAAATCCCTTACCTTCAACGCCGCAATATCAATTTTAACGATGGAGAGCACAGACGTGTTTATCGCCAGCGCTTACATCTAATCTTGCCTTTTACCAGAAGTAGATTGGAAATATATCTACCGAAGCAAAATTTGCCAAGCAGGTGAAAGCTACATGTATATTAACCTCCTGAATCGTGTATTTGCTAGGTGTCTATTCAGTTCTGTTTGCAATCAATTTTGTCATGCATTAAATGGCTAATTTGTTCCATATATCTAGAAAAAGAACACTCCCCTTCATTGCTTCAATGCGACTTTATATTAGAAATTTTAGTCTCACACGGACCTCTTTTGTCAAATTTACACAAAGTGCATGCAGAACATGGACAAGGATCATAAAATGAGTAAAACAAAATTATAAGGGTAAAGTAAAATTTAAATGTCCTTAATCGGTGAGTGTTCGTTTTACTATGGCGCCACTTAAACACAAAATAACAAAATTCCTAATTTACATAGGGAACAGACTAAACTGCCAATGAAAAGAATGACGCGTTCGGTCTGTTCTTGCCTTTCAATCAACAATAGACTTTGAGACACTACTGCAGGCGCAATGCCAGGTCACGTTTAGTTTTGATTTCCGTTGTATTGAATTTGTTGATATTTCACTCTCTGAAATGTCCGTTGACCCAACTAACAAAACAACGGAAGTAGTTTCAAATTTCTCATTTTTATAGGCACTCTAGACTCGGTCATGAAATAAAATGTGTTCGCGCATCTTACAGCTGTCAGGATAACAAAAGGCAGTGCCATGGCTGTCTAGTTCAATTTGTTGATAATGCCAATTACGTTTCCCTATGCGCTATGCAAATTACCGTTAAGCAAGGAAGAAATGACTCTTAAACGACAAAGTAACAACTTCCTGTCAAACAAATATACTTCCCAAGCTATTATACAAAACGTTACAAACTTCAAAAGTGAACTTTGAAAAACTGTAATAGGCTAACAAGTTGTAAAAAAACACGCGATGTCAGTCCCTTTTTGTCCATTCGTGCCTTCTTTTGTATTTGCTGTTTCATTACAAATTTTACATGTTTTGAGCGATTATTATTATTAGTATTATTATTATTGTTTTTTGTTCAGTCAATTTGGTGCCAGTTCCCACTGTTAGAATTTTGATAAAATTCCTGACACGTCTCCTTTAATGACACGGGATCGTGGTACTCCATGTGCTATATGCACACACTTACATGGTTGTCACTGAAACCTCAAGCATAGAAAATGGACCCTGGGGTCCAAGAGCCTCGGTGAGTATGAACAATCCCAGCCTATAGGCAAAGACAGTGACTTCTCACGCGAGATCTACGACTTTTACGCCAATGGCGAGGACTAGAAAAAAATTCACAGAAGGGAGTTGGCAAGGATCGTGACCCTACAGGGGCGTAGCTAGGGGGGTCCTGGGCTGCCCGTGACCCCCCCGGCCCCCTTGGTAGGCCTTCTTTTGAGCAAACAACGTACAATATTCAGGTGGCGAAAACGCCATGACAATATCTTAGCCGTAAAAGCCATTGTTGAAAAGCCCACTTCTTTAAAATTTGTTTTTTTTTTGTAAAGTATTTCCTTCAACGGCTCTTGTCTTTAGTTAATATGGGCCTTCATGACGCGATAATACGACTGAGTCTGCTGATACACATATACACATATACACATATACACATATACACATATATATATAGTCGGCGATGCCCGGATGGTGTCCCTGTCTGTGACCCCCCCTTGAAAAATCCTGGCTACGCTCCTGCCGTAAACAATGAAAGAGCAGTTCGAATTCATTTTAAAGCCTTCTTCTAAACAAAACAAAAAGCTTTGAGAGAATTCCTTCAAGGCCAGGATTTGCTTGTAAATTTGCCGACTGGTTTTCCAGCGTCTTCTAATCCCTGCAGAAGCACTGCCGCGTATTCTGTCATCTAGCCGACAGTTCTAGCGTCAACCAAATCAGGAAATCTTGAGATTCACGGCCAAAAAAAACTACACACATGTAGCTATTCAGGTCCAGGCATTTCGGAGAAAACCAAAGAAACTAAGGTTATTTAGCCGCAATGAAAAAGCTTAAGCCTTAAAACAGAGTTAAAAGAAAATCAGTATGGTAAACTAAGCCTGTGATCAAACTTTGTCAGAAAACATCTGTAGAAACCAGGGTCTGTAGAAACATAAACCCCGCAGGAACTAATTACTCAGTACGGATGGAACAGACCAGCTTCACTACCTCTAAATGTGAGACTCAAAGCGGCGAAAAACTTTTTCTCAGTCAGGGTGAACAATACTCCATCATTCTCGGCCCCAGCGCTTTCGGGTTTGGGAATGCGCGAGTAAGCTCTGGGAAATTCTGCGTCGGAGTAGCCTCCAAAATCTGGCTATATATTTGGGCCTCACAGCGCATGCTGTTTGATCCAAACAAGACTTTTTGCTCTTTTATATCTACTTCATCGCGAAAGTCTTGTGCTGTTTCAGTGTTAGAACTTAAGAAATTCAGTTAACGACCCTGAAGAATTTTCAGGTGTCTAATAATGTGGTAGCTGTTGGGAAAATACCGTTAAACGTTCCCAATCATAGATTTGAGACTTGAAGTTTGCATATGCTTGAAAGTTGATTAAATATTTCTGTAGAGTACTTCACGAGGCGGTAAGTGAAACCCGAATGGCTTGTCAAGATAAACGTATCGAAATTCCAATAAAACTTTCCAAAATATGAATTTAGCTTCCTTTTATTTATGTTTGTTCATGAACATTAACACTTCAGCGAAGCTGCTTTGAAATGCGATCTCGTGGAAGACAACTATAAATATCTAATCGCATTGTACACGCATCACTTTAGGAAACCATTTACTTTATTCTGTTTTTTTCTTCTTGCAAGTCTGTTTGTGGCAAATTAGCGACAAGAAGCTCAAGTTTTCATCCATAATCGGCCACTACGTGTAAATATGATAACGTGGAAGTCAAAGAAAAATCAGTAATGTGCCGTGCTTCTTAAACTATAGCTGGCAAAGATGTCGGTGTATTTTTATTTTATTAATATTATTTCACATTGAAATCTTTTTCTGGTTCAATTTTCGATATGTTTTATTTGAGAATTGAAAAAAACAGTAATTCTGCCTAATTAGTCGTGCAAATGTTGTTTTGCAATTAGCCTGCGAAAACATCCGTTTCTCCTCGCTCTTCGCCGCTGGGGACGTTTCGCGCGGAGGAACGTCTGGAATCAGCGACAGAAATTCCATACCGATGACGTAAAATCTGTCCGGAATACGGTCAGAAGAGCTGATTGGTCGACAGAGTAGTTACATTGTTTAAGCCATTGTTTACGAATGACAGACAAAAGACAAAAGGCCACAAAGGTCAAATGTAAACGCGAAGAATCTCTAACAAAACAGTCAATGTTTTCTCTAGAAGAAGCATTTGAGATTTGCTGGAGCTCGTTGGCAGATGAACACAACACTTTACCAAAATCGACCAGAAAACACGTAAAATTTGACAAATTTATATTTGGAACCCCATGACTACCGGATTTATTATGTAAACATTGATTTGCGTCATCAGTATGGAATTTCTCTCGCTGAGTCGCAGACGTTCATCCGAAATTCCCCATTTGCGAAGAGCGAGGAGAAACGGATGTTTTCGCAGGCTATTTTGGAATCGCTGAAATCAAGAATCGGCCGGTCGTGTTTACTTTAACATTTCTTGGGAGAAACCCCCTCACACGCCAGACACGCCGCAAGTTCAACCACTCTCGTGCAAACTTGAATGGACCAATCAGAAACACTCCATGTACTGCATAAACTACGCAAAAAGAGAGCAAGAAAAGCCTTTGTTGTTCAAGCTGACTCTAAGGTCACGTACGTTTCGTACTATCACGAGGCCAATCTCCCTTGTCACGAGCTATTAGTCGTGTTTGGCCTGTAAACACTTAAAGGAACAGTATTCCGTTACCGCGCATGCACCAAACTTTGATTTTTGGACAGGATGTCGGGAAATCAAAATATGCGAAGAGAGTAAGAGAACCTTGAAAAATCAGTTTGCATCGCGCTTAGCTGAGTTCGATGCCACACTAAAACTTCTCAGGATTACAGATCAATGATATATTGTCCCTGTTAAGTTTCGATTTGGGCGAAATCTGGATTTTTGGCGTTACTCTTATTGTGAAAGGTTTGAACCCAGGAGTCATTTCAAAAGTAGGCCGGTTGAGTTTGATCGTCCGGGTAAACGTAGTCCTGAATAGGACTGTTGTTGTTGACAGTGACTGACGTTTCGACAACCTGGGCGGTAGTCATCTTCAGAGTCAAAGCGAGTTGTATCACGTCAGTTGATGGTATTATACTCTGGTTATTGATCTGATTGGTCAATAACGTTGCGATGTTATTGGTCGTCTGTCAGTTAAGTCGTAATGTTATTGGCTATGAAGACTCGTAATCAGTAATTCTCCAGTCGTTCTCTCGTAGTTAGTTTTGCCGTTGGCTGGAGAACCAAAAGATGGGAAGCGCTTCGATGCCGATTGAAGGCTTAGTTCTTCTGCTAGCTTCCATACAAGCTCAGATAATTGTGAAAGGAATACGCAGAAATGAAACAGCAACAATAATGATTCAGTAAGAAAGAAACCATTGAGGCATTGATGTGACTGAGGAGATCTTGTGGAGGGGAGCTTCGCGAAGCAGAATGTTTTGCAACGACGCGTTATTAAACTTTTAAATAAATCTCCCTACGGCCGACAAAATGAAACAAACGGGCGTTACATTTTTAGAAAAACTAGTTCCATGAAATTATAATATAACTTTTTGACGAACCTTTGCGATGATTCATAGCGTGGAGATTGCATTTTTATTTGTGTCTTTCAAACGTTTGAGGCTAGAACGCGAGCAAATCAGACAGATATTACTGGAATTGGAACAACTGACCTCTGACACGAGTTTCACATTAGAACTTGAAATCTGTTTTTAAAGCGAGCGGAAAGAGATTTTCGGGTCGCGAGGCGGCCCTGCTAGCGATAAAATCGCGATGAGGCGATGAGCCTTCGTGCCGCGAGGCAAATTTTAAATAAGACGAAAGACTTCTTCGAAAGTCTAAAATTTTTACTTGAGAATATAAACAAATCTCCGTTGGCGGTTTATCAAATTAAACAATGACAACAACAATGACGGTTACATTCAAAGATATACGTACAAATATGAAAACAGGGAACAATGCCCACTAACGTGACTTGTCAAGATGTTATTGGACGCCAAAAACGCTGAACGATCGGGGAACTCTATATTAAATTAACAAAGTATTTAACAAGAATTTCTTTGGAGTGTCTACAGATCGATGTCAATCCTCCTATGATTAAGTGTTGACTTTTCCGGTTTACAAATTATAAAGATTTCTCCCATAGACACAGATTACATTTTTTGTTGATATGTGAATACCATCTAGCGTGTCTTACTTTTCGCCATTTAATTTCGTAATTGATTTCCCGGTCTTTTAGACTCCATGTGTACTTGCTGAGCTCGGTTACATTTTTGTATCGTTCGTTTCTTGAAAGAGCATGTGTGATCTCAATAACGTTCTTTAAATGTTGAGTCGCAAAGTCCGATGTAGGTTACTTTTGACTATGGGGTAATGACCTCTGCTTGATAGACAATGTTTCGCACATTGCAATTTCCAAGAAATTCTTGTTAAATACTGTGTTAACTTAAAATAGAGTTCCCCAATCGTTCAGCGTTTTTGGCGTCCAATAACATCTTGACAAGTCACTTTAGTGGGCATTGTTCTCTGTTTTGATATTTGTATATCTTTGAATGAAACCGTCATTGCTGTCAGTTGCCTGATGATTGCTTCGTGAGAAGCATGAAACTCATAGTTGCAAATAAATGTGTT
This sequence comes from Porites lutea, assembly GCF_958299795.1. NCBI lineage: Eukaryota > Metazoa > Cnidaria > Anthozoa > Scleractinia > Poritidae > Porites > Porites lutea. The sequence continues at coordinate 7,358,026 of NC_133209.1, forward strand.
TGAATTAGTCCGAGTCCAGAAATCTATATTATATATAGCGAGGGAGGGTGCTGCAAAAGCGTGGTACTGTCCGTTAGTCTTGCTCTGGGAGAGCCAGTGCACTGGTCATGTCTGCCTTTAGTTTGTCATGTCAAATTCTTTTAATGTTTAAGGTCCACTGGACAATGAAAGCATTCCCCTCGAGTACGGGCTAATCTTGGGGGGGGGGGGGGGGGGGGGTAGAGGAAGTCGGGGGGGGGGTGATTTAACCTTGAATTCTCTGCTTAGAACTTGGTCAAGTCTCAAGCATCCTCTCACTACTAGGGGTATGTATGTGAAACACCATGTGAAAAACGTGTGAAAAATGTCCTTATTATAGCGAATAATCCAAGGATGGTCCACGGTTCCAACTCGTCTTTATTACATTTATAACGAAATACGATTACGGTTGCTAAAGGCGAAACAAAAAATACAAATTACCAAGGAATACAAATTACAGCTATGAAACGACGAAAATACAGGAAACGGAAAGAAACTAAGCGAAAATACTTACAAACGTTGTGTGACTAGAAAGTTGAACGGAAAAAAGGTACGATGGCTAACAAGAAAAGGAAAAGCAGGCGGCTGTGACAATCGAGATTGTTTGTCACAAGCTAATTGTTATGACCAGCGCAGCCAGCGATATACAGTCGAGTAGCCGGCAGAACCCTAGTCTCCGGCTTGTTTTGAAACCCCTGTGTATTTAATAATAATTAATACAGTTATTGACTGAGAGATCTGGTTGCAAGCTAGTTCATGAAAAGAGCTTTGAACGTTAATTCCAGTCCGCTGCTTTACAAGAGGGCCCTTCTGGGGCTTGGCCCTTTGGTATATTGGGGTTCGCCTTAAATGGTGATGATGATGATGATTTGTAACAGCACGTTTGTTGTGATCACTTGCCTTAAAGGTCTGACGCATTAAAGTATAGTGAATTTTCTAGGTTAGTAACTTATCAAATCTTATTCTTCAAAAATTCATGACCCTCATAGTCAACTTAGTTTGATATTTTTCAGCTATGAGGCAAAGAATGCTAGATGTGGCATGGCATGAAATTTAATTTTGCAGTTTTTATGAGCCGTGAAATGCCTTTCATGGGGTATTCACTAGAAATTCATGGCATTTTCATAAAAATATGGTTCATAGTGGTTGCATTTAACAAGCCCTGAAAAAAAATTCACATGCTCACTCTGACATGCCTAAAAGTGTTCACATGCATGTGAAAAATTTCACATGCATAGCATCTATTATGCATGTGAAATTTGAAGTTCACATGCATGACAAAATTGTTTCACATGTATGAAAAGATTTCACAGGTAATAAAGTGCATGGAAAAAAAGTTCACACATATGAGAAAAATTTTTCACATGTATTACAAAATTTCACGTAATATATCAAACATGAGATGCAGTGTTTCATCACCAGATGAAACACCGACAAGAGAGTTGAAAATACGACGCGCAGCGGAGTATTTTTGACGAACTTCGAGGTGTTTCATCTGGTGATGAAACACTGTGTCGAATGTTTGATATTTCTTCTCAAACAAAATCATTTTTGAAGGAGAAATTAAGGATGCAAATACTAAGCAGTGTTTCATCCGATTTCCAAACACTCATTAAACATTCATTTCCTTTGTATTTTCTTAATGAATTATTAATGAGTTTGAGAAGCACATATCAGAAAGTTCACATGCATGTGAAATGCTGATGTGGTGAACTTGTATTTTTTCCAACATTGATTTCACATGGTTCCTTTTTTTCTCACACTTTTCACACCCTTTTCACGCGATTTTCACACACATAGCCCTAGTAGTGTCTGTCATGTAAGGCCTTCAAGCAGCTAGAGTGTATGGCCAACTCCAGAGTGTCTCTTTGATGGATTTGAATGTTTCTTTTACTAATCAGGAACCAAGAAGAGAGTCACCGTAAGAGAACCATGGGTAAGAGCTGAGTTTCTTGGCAATATTCACTTTAAGGTGTGTGGGTTCCAGGAGTCCGATGGTGCCGTTTTCATAAGTCCGGCTAGGTATATACATAATATATACCCTCTTTCAATCTGCTTAATTATCTCCAAATAACTTAAAAGCTTGCGTAATTTTCATAACTTAAAAGGCCAATACATCGACCATATATATACTCTGGTGAAGATTTTCTTAAGAAACAACGAGAGGTTATATACATTTTCGTCAACTTCGGCCCCGATTCAGATCAGACGCCGATCTTTTCATGAGCAGAACCTAATTCGACTTAAGGCTGACCTGCACTGATTCAGACGCCGATCTTAATTCCAGCCGACCTAAAAATTCGAAACGATAAAAATGCTCATTTCGTTATAATATTTTATACGTTATAATATTCTATGCACTCGGTTCGGGCACATCAAAAGTTCGTCGTCTGCATCAAAGCCGTTCCAGTGTCGCTCCAAATGCGAAATGCCCTGGCGAACTAGGCGGGAAGAACGACTGAACCGTTCCTAATTCATATAGAGACGCCCCCGAGACGCCGAACTTTTCATGAACCTGATTCAGTGTACTAGGTTATGCTCTTGAAAAAGATTGTGTCTAACAGTACACACGAGTGACCACGAGTGAGAGTTCACCAAAATATGATTTTTCTATTATAATGACATCATTATTACGTCACTTTATCGAATTAAAACTTTAACCGGAAATAAAACATTTCTGGAGACTGAAAAATGAACTTGGAATTTCGTTTACGTTTTCACCAAGAGCGAGTTCGGACAAGGTGGGACGGTGGGGGAAGGGGGGGGGGGGGGGGATTGGGTGGGGCATAAAATAGTGTAAACCCTTTAATTCCCTCTCCTTTCCTGGCCTTTTATGGCGTTTCTTCCGGTTGCGCCATCTTGAAAATCCCGCTTTCCACGTTTAACCTCTCTCGTTACCGTTCCAGGGTAAAAAAAAATACCGACTCGACAAAATGTTAAAAAAAATTGAGTGAACAAAAAGCTTTAAAGTAACTTCCCCACTTGTAAATAAACCAGAGACCACTTGCATACATTTTTACGTTCGACGTAAACGCTAAGCCTGGTCAATCTCTTTGTTTTCAAACGTCTGAACTTACTTTATGTAAATGGGCCCTGGTAAGACACGACTGAGCAAGAAAAGAACCGCTCACAAAGAGTGTCAATAATAATGCCAATATCAAAAATCTTTACTAATATCGTTATACGTGTTCATCACCAAATTACATGATCTGTCATCACCTATAAATAATAGTGAAGACAAGAAACTAACGAAAACCACCAGAGAGCTATATACGACATACACATTTGCTAGAAAAATGGATCAATTTAGGTTTCTGGGAAACTGCCCACCTACCCCTCCCCTAAGCCATCATTTTGCCTTAAGTGAGAAGCCTATGGGAGGGCTAGGTGGGCAGTTTACCAGAAACCTAAATTGATCCGAAACAACAACAACAACAACATAAAAGAAAAAACTGTGCAATTTGTTGTTCAGATGAGAAAAAGGGAAAATTAAGTTTCCCTATGCAAACGATTTAAAATACTGGAACGATTTTAACATTACCCAATTGGGGCGGCGCCGCTTCCCAACCCACCATGATAAGAATAATGAACGGTGCTCAGACATTCGCCCTCTCGACCATTACATCCAAACAAAAATCGGCACTAAAACGAACGATAATATGAGTTCATATAATCACATCACGTATCATCAGTTATTGTAATATCAAATCTTAACCATAACACTGGTTCAGATCGATCGAAACATGTGTTTTTAAAATCACCAGATTTGTCGTTCATTTTTTTACAGGCTTTACGCGGTTTTCTGGGATATCGATGTGCATTTGCATCTGAAAATTTTATGCGAAAAGTCCAGACTCGTGTACTAATTTAGGTGCATATACTATCGTTTCCTAACCAAGGAGCAGTGACAAGTTAAATAACATTTGGCTCCACACGATACCCTAAACCACAGGAAGCCCAAGCTCATTACATGAACGCGGACGTGACTCTTGCTTGCGAGCAGTGTTGTGTTACAAATGGTTATTTACAAAGGCTTGTATGGGATGTAAACGGTTTTTCTTAAAAGAGAGAAAAACTGTTAGTTTTAAATAAAATCGACTTACTTTATTGCTTTGTTGTATTCTTTGTTGTTTGCTCGCGTCTCAGGCCGTTTTGAAGCGTTTTCGACGAGTTAGCGCTATTTTGGTGTTCTGCAGCAACAAGTAAGTAAACTGGCTCAGCAAGCACATGCGAAAAAAAGTCACCAGATTTTTGCTACCAACAATGCAGGCGCTAAAGAAACACTGGACAAACAACGATAGTATTAAAAGACAACGTGACGTTACCGAAATTAAAGTTAAGAGACAAATTTTATTTCACTAATTACATTTTCAGTAACTTTTAATAGATTAGTTTCAACAAGAACAGGGTAATCAACAAAGATTTAATTTCGCATTTTCAAAGAAAATACCGTAACATTCTGACATATTCAGAACTGATATTTTTCAAAGCCTTCCTTGAGGAACTTTAATGTACACGGAAGGGGTCTATTACTGGAAGCTTTTGTTTGTTAAGATTTCAGTCGGGGGTTTCTATTCCAGAGGGGTTAGAGTTAGTTACTATTTGTTCAGTGTTTGGTTTTCGTTTTTGATTTAACCTTCATTTTATTTCTAGAGATTTCGGGTACCGAATAGTTAGTAAACAAATCGACCCGTATCCGGAAAGCAAGAAAGCGGGCCAGGAGGCCCCCAAAAAATCAAAAAGCGGAAAGAGTATGGTTCTCATTGGGTTGACAAGCAGTAAAAATTAGAAAACATGATTACGGGTTACAGGATATTACACCGTCGCTATCCCGCCTCCCAAGCTGTCCGCGGGAACCCCCCCTTTTGAGTTAAAAAATGAGGCGAAATATAACACATTTACCTTCAATCCATCCAGGATGGAAAAACCATTCCTGGCTGATCCGGGATACTTTATTCACCTACTGGAAGTTCGGATTTGTTTTTGTACCTTTGTGCTTTTCGTTTTTGGTACTTCTTGTACTTCTACTTTGGATTTTAGTTCTTTGTGGAGATCCCCTCTTTCAAATACCCGCCACGTCTACTTAAAGCCCCCCCCCCCCACCCCCTCAAATGTGTTTAAAATAAATAAGACCATGGAGGGGCAGGGGGGGGGGGCTTAACAGAGGATTTACGGTATTTTAGTAATGGAAATGGTTTATTCGAGGTGACATTGTGGTTAATAGATAAAGGGGCTTAATAATCACGTGATTATGACGTTAGGAAAGTATTTTGATGCATTCTGAGTCGTTGTTACTCCTGGTCATTCGTGTCATTCTTGGTCACTCGTGCTCTCTTGATGCTGATGGGTACGCGGTTTCATTGAGTTTAAATCACTGCAGTTTAAGTAATAAACTTTGAAATCGGAAAGTAACGATGGAAAATGCATAGAGTCCTCGAAAATCTTCTTTAGTGAGAAGTTGGACTTAACCGCGCTCACCATACAAAATTGGTGAAAGCAGCTGAATGGGTTTTAAAAACTTGTTAACGACGAATACAACAGTTCTCTTACTGATTCCTAACCATAAAGTTACTATTTCTCGCTTAAATCGAATTGACAGACAACTTCAGCCGGTCAAATTGGCAGCCGGCAAATGGGCAGTGAATTGGCAGACAACTTCAGAAGCTTTCAGAATATCAGACATAAGACTGTACATTTTGGATGTTCATATATTCACCCTCTTTCTCAAAGGGTGTATGCTCAAAATTTCCAATAACATATTATTCTAAAATAAGCAATAATCAATATCATTCTCACATTTAGAGGGAAGCGAAGACGCTGGAGGAAACTACATATTTCATCACTTGCTCTGCCAGCTGAACCTATATTCATGTATATTCGTCTTCTCAAAGCAACCAGTCGCTCACGGTCCATAGACATTATTTTGATTCGTGATTAAAACTAGCTCTACATGTATAGACGACATGTACTAACTTTTATAGAATAATAAAGCGCCTCAACTTCGCAGTATTCGCAGTATTTGAATGGGCGATGAAATTTGAAACAACCGAACGACGCTTTGTTTATTTCAGTAACCACGTGGTTTCAGCACGTGACCACAGCGGGTGATGGCAAGATCTTTCCGCGCGTAAAAAATACGAGTAGCTGAGTAAGTTTACGCGCTGTATATTTTCTTGAGCATAATAGTAAAAAAAGATAGAGAAAGAGATGATCTCACAACGTGTATCGGTTATATAGAGCAGGGTTTTATTTTTTCGGATAAAACTTTGCAGTGCCGCTGCAGAACCGCATCCGGCTATTGTCAATAGCTTTTCTTCCCTTTTTTTTTATTTCTCTTTTCCTTCAGGGATTATCGGACCCAAATTACCTGTCTTTCGGTCTTTAATTATGTTTATGACCTATTTGATTTGGGTTTTGATGGTCACCATTTAAATCAGCGGAAAAAACGACATGAATAAATTTTCTTAGTTACAAAATTCCTCCCAGTGGTTTCCGCGATGAATCAAATAGCTCACAACACCTTTATTTAAAGCTATTTGTGCCTCTTTCGTAAGGAAACTCAGAAGGATTGTAGTAATAATAATAATAATAATAATTAATAATAATAACAATTTATTTATATATCACTTATTCATTTAAGAGCCCATAAGCACTTCACATTAATAAAAAATTGAAAATTGCGTTAAGAAAATAAAATATAACTTAAATAAAATCTCAAAATCTTGGGACCAATTTCTAACATACGTTTATAAAACGGTTTGTCTGAGTTTTACTCAACAATAGGCCTTTTTGAAAAGAAACGTCTTCATGGCTTTCTTAAAACTACCTACAGAATCGCACACTCTTAGTTCCCGTGGAACGGCATTCCAAAGCTGAGGGGCACATATAGAAAATGCCGCAGAAGCTGCATGTTGCCTGATCTAAGGCTACGGCAAGGTCTATAAAGGTCTTATAGATCCTGGAGATAAACAGGTGCCATTCACCACTTTATATGTGAAATAACAAGATCTTAATTTCGACGCGCTGCTCAACTGGCAACCAATGAAGCTCCATAACTACTGGCGATATATGTGATCATGCTTCCTAGACAATGTAACTAGCCTAGCGGCAGAGTTCAACACGTATTGCACGCGCTGGATCTTATACTTAGCAAGGCCATACAAGAGTGCGTTAGTTATCTAACTTAATATAATGTGTTCTGACTTGTAACTGGCTCTTACCATAGAACGTAACCTGCTCCATATAAGCCCTGGGCTTCTTAAAGACTGATTTAGACGGTACGAGTTTTGTCTACGACTATCGCGGGGGCGCGACTAACATACGTCATGACTTTCGACCACCCACACGCGCACAATTTTCACTTGCCACATCCACCGCTGTGTCGCACGAATATCGTTGGTCTAATTTACTCGACACGATCGTTAAGTCATGACGCATGCTGGTCGCGCACGATAGTCTTCGTAAGCAAAAATCGTATCGTCTAAATCGGCCTTCAGGTGGTTCAAGAGGGCTTATAAACGGATGGGTTCACTCCGAGAGAGTTCATAAATGGAATCGTAAAAACGCCTCGAAAATAAGCTGAAGCCGTGCTGACCAAAATATGAATTTATTTATTGTGAACTGGTTTTCATAATAAAGCTTCAAAACTCTAAATCGAATTTACCTCAATACAACTTGAGGGGGGCGAGGGGGCTTAAATACCCTTGGGGAGGGGGGGGGGGGGCGTTTTTCTGAATCGGATTTCATTTTTGTTTACAGAACTTGAGAAGCTTATAAGAGGGTGTGTAGGAGAGGCCCGTTTTAGTGGCACTGATATTGGACGTATTTGTCGTAGCCTATCGATCCATCAAAGTCACAGACACACGGATGACGTTACGATCAAATGTTATTATCCAGCATGGAGCGTTGTTTTGAAACGTTTGCGAAATTATTATTGCTAGTAAAGGGGTTGTTTACAGGTCAGAGAAAGGAGAAATAGAGACGAAAAGTGTCTTGACCACTTGAAAACACCCTAACTTAAACGAATGTGCAAAACAGCTGTCCATGTAAACGCTTCGACGGACTCTCAGTTTCGAAAAAAATAAAAAGCGACTTTTCTACTACTTAGGTAAGGGTAAGTGGAAGTCTTTGAAACAGTTCAGGGTAAGCTTTATGTCTAAAAAGACGATAAAGAAGAAGGGGGAAAGAGGGAAAAATGCCTTTATTGGCACAAATTCTCGAACAGTCAAGTGAAACGGAGGTAAGCCTGTTGTTTGTCTTTCCTGCTTTTGTATAAAACAAATAAGTTCCATCAGGAGGTTCCATGCATGTTGTCGTGTGTCTCTTCAGCAGGTAAGAAAACCATTAACACACACGAGCGTGCCTCGTGTGCCAATTTTTTTGTTCTTACCACATCTGACATCATACTTGATCTATATCAAAATTAATAGTCTATAGTATGTTGTTGGATGGCTAAGAATATTTTCTTGTGTAGAAGAACGTTTCCCCGGCTTTAAAGAATTTGATTCAGAACTTTTATACACAACTTAAAAGACTTCAGAGACATATTCAGTTGGTTAAGACTGCTTTTATTTCTTAGTTTTAAGTTTTGTCGTTCCACACATTTAAGGTTAACTTTGCCAGGCTATTCACGAGATAAAATTTGAGTTGAAGCTAAATAAATAATAGTGCAATAATTGCAAGTAAAGGACAGGCGTTTCATAGCTTCCCATTACAAGTAATAATACATAACTCTAAAGATTCTATTTTATATTGAACTTATACTAATAAATCCAAAATTAGACTTATGACCTCAAACCAAATGGATTCCGCAACACCGGATAAAGATGGATATAGAACTGGTCTTCACATTTCACCCAAGTGTGGACCAAATGGATTCACGATCGATCCATTGTTGGTTATTTTAAAAACGCAAAATCTGTTTTAGGATTGACGATGTTCACATTTGGATTTTAAGCAAATTCTTCTCTTGTACAAACTATGGTCATTTAAATTCAAACAATCAGGGGTACTTTCTATGATGCGTTTCTAAATCTTTTTAATTCTACTACACTCTTTGGGGTATTTCGTTCAAAGCAAAAAGCTGCTATAGATTTGTACGCTTAAATCGACCATAAGTCCTAAACCTACATGATCTAGAACGGCTTTAACCGCGAGCAATCTACTTTTGTAAGGGACGACTCTTAAATTAGACTATGTTTTTAACCAAACCAACTGACGTAATGTTATGAACTGGAAAGTTTTTTCCTCAGACCGCAGCCTTAAGTTGGTAGTTCTACTCTAAACGGCGATTGAAATCAAAGAAACAGCTCTGTGCATGCCGAGCCCGCTGTCGCCGCCTATTTCGCTCGTTTTGGGCTCTTGCACTTGATAGTACGCTTTAGTCTCGTCCAACTGTTTCAGGTCAAGGTATTCTACTTGCTCAGTCATGGTTCCTTCCAGCCTTCCAACCAGCTCCTGAAAACTTGGTCGTTCATCCGGGTTCTGTTTCCAGCACTCCATCATAAAAGCGTAACTAACGGATAACAAAAACACATTTTTTAACCCTCAGATGAACAAGGATGGGATGGATACTAAACCCATAGTGTTTATTTATTTTTTTAGGTTTTTGTTTAAAGCCCGTTTTTACACAATTGGGTGGCAATCCGTTCTATTTAGCAAACCTGATACCCGTTTCTAGCCAATTTTTCTTTTTCCCGAAATTTGGACAAGCGGGAGTGAACTGAGAGAGGGTTACAAGGACCTTTTCTGATGAAATCTATTTTGTTAGGTTCTTGGTCAGGTGGGAAGATTATTCCGTCATAAACGGAAAAATATTTTGAATGAATAATATTTTTTGTTACTAGTTAATAATATGATGCCTGGGAATTCTCATGGCTTACAAGTTGTCCGAGCACAGGTCAGGTTTTTCCAATCGTTGCCCCGTTCTGAGGAGACTCATGACCTCAGCGTTGTTAAGCAGTGGGTAGGGTGAACCTCCTGCAATAAAATTGAAAAGGGTCTCTCGATTATGATTGTGCTTTTAACACTAATTCCGAGTCTCGAGTAATTTTTTTTTTTTTTAATGAATAAGCAGAGATCCAAGGACTAAACTGATTATTAGATACTGATAGAGACTATTCTGCCGCTTTAATGGACGATTACGATGCTTACCTTCTTAGGCTTGCAAAAGTTACAGAACTTTCATCTTGAAAGGTCACTAAATTTAACTGAAAGTTTATGAATAATGAAGGAACCTGTTCAGTTTCCTTACCAGCCCCTTTCAGGTAGAATTTCTTCAAAACACTCGCCAGTTCTTCTACGGTTGTAGTTTATTGGCCCAATACGCTTTTTTATCGTTGCACGATTGAACTCAACCATCCTGGCCTGGGTTACAGGACAATTGATGAATTACGTTCAATGCGAAAAAGCTGTACTGACCATTTTCTTGTTTGATTATACACTTGTTAAGCTAGACGGAGCATAAGTAGCCTGAAGGTACTGAGAGGCTCTAGTAGTTGGGGAGAGCAAAGGAGGGTATAAAGCACGAGGAGAATGGGGAAAGACGCACCGCTCGGTCCCCAACCCCTCCCTCCCTTTCTAAAGAAAAAGCTACGCAGGCGAAAAAGTAAGTAGAAGTTGGAATTTTACCTAAAGTTGCAATTTCCCACATAACGATTCCATATGACCACCTAAAATAAAAAAAACAAAAACAAAAGATAAAACAAAAGAACATAAATAAGCCTAAAATGTTGCCTTCTGCGCATAAAAATTAGAGCATGAAAAACGCTTCCTAAGACTAGTGAGTATTGCTGCTGTATATGGTTTAGGACAAATCATGGCCTACGTTTAATGACAATAGTTTTATTTTGTTTAAATTTTGTCTAGAGGGAATGAAATCGAATGAAACCATAAAGTGTTGATCTTGACAAATTTTATAATGAGAGAAATGTTTTGTAACATTTTCTTTTGAAAAGTAACCATTACGGGGGAAACAATTCTTAAGACGCCTAAATTATGTTTATACCATATACACATAAAAAGCCTTAAGCAGCGACGAACACTCAAATTAACGAAATTTTAAGGTTTCTTGAACACGTAAAATCGGTGTTATCGGCTCGGCTGTATTATATGTCAAAAATAGCACATACACGTCGCTTTTGGAGGTGAAGATCTGTTTATAAATCGCCTCTGGTGCCATCCACTTGATGGGCAGTTTCCTCTGCTTCTTAACTTCATACAGCTCATGATACATTTCTCGCATCAAACCAAAGTCTCCAATCTTTAGTTTTTTCCCGTGTCCGACAAGGATGTTTCTTGCAGCTAGATCCCTGTGAACTAAGCCCTTCTCAGAGAGGTAGCTCTTAAAAGTGTAAAGACAGTTAAGTGAATGAGATAAGAAATTAACGTATAAGTTTTGCTTTACACCTTTTGCTGTTCATTACGAGAAAATACGCATTAATTTGAGTGAAACGGCGACAAACATGGAGAAGATACATTCATTAGCGCGAAAAAGCGAACATTTGCGCATAAATCAGATTGAATAACGATTTTTGCATTTAAATCAACATTCAACAACATTTTTG
>NC_133209.1:7377107-7397107 GCF_958299795.1 Porites lutea
TACTTTTCTCTTTTGTATGCCCAATGACCCATATGAATGCACAATAGTGTTATTGAATGTTGATTAAAATGCAAAAATCGTAATTGAATCTGATTTATGCGTAAATGTTCGTATTTTCGCGCTAATGAATGTATCTTCGCACTATTGGTCGCCGTTTCACGCAAATAATTACGTATTTTCTCGTAATGAACAGCAAAAAGTGTAGTAAGTATAACAACAGAGGTTCCGAAGAATTGACTCTAAAAAAGGAAAAGAAAGGAAAAGAAAAAGAAAATGGTGGTACCCATTTTTATATCCATTTAAACATCGCACAAAGAAACTTATGATGAAATCAAATTTTCTATGGTGCCGAAATCTGTTCATTTTCTGTAACGCGTACTTATTCTCGTTAAATTCATCTTTAAACTAAAACTATACACCATCTGTAAAATCAAAAGATTCTACGGGTGGCTGCAATGTGAACCGGTCATGGTTCCAAGAGAAACACAAAAAAATCTAAATAAGCCCACCATTCCTCGTGCTATCTGCCATGCAAAAGACATCGCGTCAGTTGGATGAAACGTCTCACAATCGTTATCACACTCTTTCTCATCTGTCTTTGGTGCAGCATTCTCTTCCTGGATCGACGACCAGAACACTGTCATTGGGATTTTGCATTGATCGTCATCGTCAAAATCACCTTCTCCTTGCTCTTTCTTGCCGTCAGGAGTGCTCGAAGGTCCCCCACTTGCTTCGGAATTATTTGGTCTGTCTTCAACTCGCTCTGTATCCTAAATAATTCACGTGATAATTTGCAGATACCGTAAATCCTCTATAAATACCCCCCCCCCCCCCCCAACCCTTCCTATTAGCTCCCTCTTTCTTCTCCCCTATCATTTTTCATATCAAAATTAATAAATGATAAACTGATTAGGCACTTTATGTGGACTAATCCGGTATGGCGCATTCAAGTGTTAAAAGTTCCGATTTGCTTGCTTGACCTTCGCCTCGAGACCTCCAAATTCATATACTTGGGATTCCACTTTGCGTCCTAGCGGCTTTATAAAGGCCTTATACCATCATCTTTGCTAAATTAGGTTAGACCCTCTCTCAAATATAAGCCATCTTCTCTATTAAGCCCCCGCCCCGAAACGTGGTTTAAAAAATAAACAAATAAAGCCCTCCTAGGGTTCAAAAAAAGATGTCATAGGGTCAATTACTTCAGTGATGATAATTATAAGCGAAACAATACTAAAAATTTTGTATGCTGCATTGCTAAATCATAATTATTATTTCAACTCTAATTTTGCAAGTGCGTCTAACATTTTCGAACCTGGAGATGACCCGCAGATGTCTTAAAAGTGGAAAAGATTTTTTGAGGAGGAAGGAAGCTACTATTGTTTTGTCCTCAACTTAAAAAAGTTATTTACCTCGGCGTGATTTGGTAGGGAAAATACGATCAAGGGTATATTGCAATCATCCTCACTGTCATAATCAGCTTCCTCTTGTTGCATCATGTCAACAATGCAAGGCTCAGCTTTTGTCCCCGGCAAGTTGCTTGTTTCCGCAACTTCCTAGATAATAAATAACATTAGTTAAACATTCACAAACCAAATTGAGGGCCCCACAGTCTATGTCAACGCGAGTTTTACTTTTTAATTTTGTTCATGCCTAAACTAAAATTGAACTCACTTTTTTATCCCTCATAGTTCAATTTCTCATACTTAAAGACATTTTATCAATAGATCAAGCGACTCTCTTAAAGGAAAGGAAAACAGCATGAACATAATCAGTTTATTTAAACTTTTGGCAACACGCGAATTGCATTAGGACAAAGTCGGACAAAAACTCTTTCAAGTTGCAACCATTTCTTATCTGGTCATAGAAGAACAAAGGCATACACTTAAAGTTCAGAGAGACAGTTCGGTATTAACGATGTCTCCCATCATTATGGCCCGGTGTCGAATTCCAGGGACGACGACATACGTAAATTCAGTTTGTTGTTGGTTCTCACCCTTGCTGCGCTTAGACCAGTCAGAGAAGGGTATAAAGTTGTCACTCACAAGTAATTTAAAGCGCACTGAAACGTGACTTGCAGTTGAAATTCCATCACAGGGTCGATTGCGAAAGCGATATTATATAATAAACGATGCTCTCGAGGCCACGGGATATTCTGAATATGTATGACTATCAGAGGAAAATAATCGAAGCATATCTGTCGGGGAGAGATGTTTTTGTCTCTGCTCCAACCGATGCTGGGTAAAGTCTAACTGTTGAGCTAGCTTCATACGCTTTCAATCGTTTATTTTGACTATATGGCGGGAATTGTAATGTGATTCTTCTACTTGCCGATATCACGATCTGTAGCGCGCGCGTGCCATCTTATTGAGGTTTATCCCTCCTTTCTCCTCTGTAATGGCCTTCCTCGACGATTCGAAGCTTAGATTATTAGATTAGATTTTTTTTTTGTCGGAGTGTAATCAATGAAGTCAAGGACTCCCTGAAATGTAACCAGAAACCCCGAAGACGAGTCACGCCACTCCCTATTTTTGGCGCGAAACGCAAATAAAAACCTTAATTTCATTCAAGCGAGACAAATCGACCTCTCGCGACTTCGTCGCTAGCTCGGCTGGACATAAAAATAACACAGATTAATCTACTCAATTTTTCCAACATCTCGGAGCCTTTGATGGACATATTGACGTAATTTGATGTCATTATGACGTCATATTGTTAAATTTTTTAACAGTATGCAAATTGCATCAATTTGTCCCCTCAAAGTGAAAAATACCCAAATAGAGGGTAAAGCGTGTATTTGATTTAATAGTTATAATATATTTGATAAGATGTTACTAAATAATAATACTATTATTCAATAAGTAAAAATAGAAATAAATCCTTTTTTGCAGCAAAAAAAGCAAATTGCGAAAAAAAAAAGGCTGTCATAACGGTTTTGCCATGGTAACGTAAATGTTGATGAACACGTCACGATAACTTTAAAATATTCCCAGATAATTTATAAGGAAATGTCACCAAGTTTGGTGGTCATACATGTAGCTTAAACAGTTTTGAAGTTATTCATTTTGTTTTAGTTATCCCCCCCGGTTTGAATAAGGTTAACACTCCCACAACTTAACTAGTGATATTTACCAATATAAACGTCGCGGTTTTTTTCGAAATTGTATTCATAATATATGACGTTTTCACATGATGGCAATCAGATTTTGATGTCCTTCTATGGAAAGGCTGGCGCTCAAAACGTCGTAGAAGGCCTAAATGTAATAAACGACCCTAAATGCAATAACATTTGTCCTAAATGTAATAAAGTCCTAAATGTAATAACAATTTGCCCTAAATGTAATAAACTCTTAAGTTGCCAATTACAGTAATTAGTCGCATAAGTGCCCTCCTCAAATAAGCGCCGCATTAGGGGTGGGGGGTTAATTAGCGCCGCGGCACTTATTTGTGTAGATGCGGTACTAAGCGGTATTACTATGGTATTAAGCTCCGCCCTAAAATAAGCACCGCATTTTTGGAGAAAAAAGTTAAACGGCAAAGTAACAGTATTTTTCTAAAAAAGCAATATTTAAGCAATAGAAAACTTTTTTCCTGTGTTTTGCATAGCCTGATATAAACACTCGAGGGGTTGGAAGAATTCGAGACAACTATGCATCTCATGCAAATACTAATAGTAATACCTCTTAGTGCCGTATTTACGCCAATAAGCACCGCAGCGCTTATTAACTTCCCCCCTCCAAATGCGGCGCTTATTTGAGTAATTACCGTACTTTGCAACTTAAGAGTTTATTACATTTAGGACAAAATGTTATTACATTTAGGACTTTATTACATTTAGGGTCGTTTATTACATTTAGGGCCTTCTACAAACGTCAGCTCCTTTGATCTTTTTAAATGTTCTTGTTTTGTACAGTGTGTTGTGCAGTATTTTATAATTACTTGAGGATCTTCCTATTGATTTGGATTAGTTTTGGCCCTATTCTCTCTGGCTTTTTAAAACGTTTCTGACGTAATCAAAGTCATCTTAATTGGAATAGTATTTTGCCTACTGCAAGCTCAGTAACTTTCATAACCTTGACTCTCAGAGAAAAAGTGTTGTCTCAAATATCAAAAAGTGACTGGTGGATGGTTTAATAGGGTTACTAGGCTTACTAGATCATTTAAAGATGAAAAAAAAAAAAAAAACTTTGAGATGTACCTGATTTGATGCCGAAGATACCAGCATTTCGATTTTGCATTCCTCTTCGCGATAAAAATCACCGCCGTTTTGCTCAATCACGTTAATAGCAGAACACGTTTTCACTGTCGGTACTCCCAAGGTAACTGTTTTCTTTTCAGTTGACACGTCATCCTGAATGGTTCAGTCATAACGTATCACTTATGATAGAAAGGTCCTTGTTAAAAACAAGTAAAGCCGGGGTGGTGTGGGGTGTTTTATGGTGTTTAGAGACGCATATAAGCTTTCAAACCTAAATATAATGCTAATTTCAAGTTCTCACAAACTTCTTATGGATTGATATCAATAATAATAATAATAATAATAATAATAATAATAATAATAATATAAAACAGAAAATCTTGCAATTTCTTTAAGGGCGATAACAGTCGATAGCTGTAGTATAGTTTTTAAAAAGGGATTGTGTTCTTTGTAAGGTTCAAGACGGGGTATATGTTTGCCTCAATAAGCATTTGCATGTTCTGTTTGCAGTTGTAATTCTTGTAACACATTAAAAATAATAAAAGAGTTATTAATAGTGGTTACTTTAATGAAACCAATTTTGGGGACTGTTTAAAAAGTGATTCTTAAGCCTTAACGTATTGGAGCTAACAAAAAAAAAAAAAATCTAAATGTTAACAGGACTTGCTTTATTTCAAAATAAGAATTTAATAAAAAGAATTATAAGTTACAATATTTCAAGTCGTTGCTATGTACCTGATCACCAATCGCGTTCGTGTTCCACGTCGGTGTCCCAGCATACAGCTCTGTGTCTTTGGCAGCCCCTGGTGTGACTTTTAGC
Source organism: Porites lutea (assembly GCF_958299795.1). NCBI lineage: Eukaryota > Metazoa > Cnidaria > Anthozoa > Scleractinia > Poritidae > Porites > Porites lutea. Next base: position 7,382,123 of record NC_133209.1, read on the forward strand.
ATAGAACTGGTTATCTAATCAAGCCGACATAAAAAATAAATAAATAAATAAATAATAACAACGATTTATTGACAGTATTTCTACATCAAAACATGGTAGCTTTACATCCGTCATACTAACTAAAAACTAACGACTTACATATTAATGTTACTCAATCAATCATTGCTCGAATTATTCCCTAATACGTATAAAACAACGCTAGTGGTATACAGATGTAGTATAGTGGAGCATCTGTTTCTGATCGATGTATTCAAGGAGTTAACTTTAAAAAAATTAATAAAGCAAGACATAATGAATCCTGATTTGATTTGGCTTACTATATATGTATGCGAAATATCTGGCTCTGAGGTAAATAGTTAACCTTGTTGTCTAAAGAGACTCATAAAAGTGCTAAAAGTGCAAAAAGAAAAAGCTTTGACACGCGCTTCTTGTAAAAAAAGGAAAAAAAGTCCTTGCAAAATGCCAGAAAAGAAGTCGGGCAACTTATATCATCATCATCATCATCATCATCATCATCATCATCATCATCATCATCATCATCATTATCATCATTATTATTATTATTAGTAGTAGTAGTAGTAGTATTTTTATCATCATTATCATTATTATCATTATTATTATCTTTCTTCTTCTTCTTCTTCTTCTCCTTTTTTTCTTTCTTTTTTTATTGACACTTGTCTGTTGTTTGTACATATCATAAAGGGAGGGGCAGAGCCAAACTCCTTTCACCATTTTTTAAAAGTTGCTTTTGGATAACAAAAGAATAAAAATATAATAAGCAAAACTAAGATATCTACACAGAAGTGTACATACGTCAATCTTACTTAGAATGAATGAAATGAATAGACTAGTAGTTCATTCTACCACACGTTTAATTATTCTAATAGCATGCAACAAGATAGTCTCTTGCATGGCGCTAACACTCTGGATCTTATTGTTGCAGTTTTTCCGAGAAAGGGGGTTCGTTTCTCTCCCAGTCCTTTGTATCCTCCAAGAACATCCACTATAACGTCAGTTTGGTTAATCTTAAAATCAGGATGTCTCTCCCTAAGTTCGACTCTCACGGTTGTGAGTGGTATTGTGTGATCCTATAACTGAACAGAAGCATACATTATCAGTTGATGATTATTTAATTTGTAATACCTGACTTCTTTTATGTCGAAGCCAATGAAGCAAATCTCCATGAGCGATGTACTCTATCATGAGTAGAATTGGTTTCGTTGTGGTCCAACACCCAAAGAAACTCAGAACATTTTGATGCTTTCCAACCTTCTTCATGAGCTCTATTTCATCCATAAATTCCCTTTTCTCTTCTTCGTTGGCGTTTTCTGGCGACAACAAGGATAGTTGGGTACAAGAAAGAAAAAACAAATCATTGATCACCACAACTACATCTTCCGTAAAAGTGAAATTCTGTAAAGATATACTGACTTGTTGGGGCAAAGATATAACAGGCCGCTATTGTCCTTAGATTTCTTGGCGCTAGTAACCCACTTAATGACTTTCACTTTTACACATCCACTTTAATTCACAATGTGAGCTTTAATGTCACATTATTTTTCATGCGCCGTTAATTTATTATTATTATCAAGAGGCTTTTGGACACTTCTTGTAACGACGCTGGTGGTAAATAAATGCTGAACATCAACTTGCAACAAGAAGTGAAAAGTCAGTTTTCAAACTTAAACTCACCAAAAAGTTCTTTGACCGCAATAATTTTCTGCTTTCTAGGCCTGCTAGCCCAGTCTCGCTCGTCTTCAAAGTACGCCAAACCGTCCTTTAGTGTCGCTTTGTGAACTTTTCCAAATGCTCCTTCACCCACCAATTCAAGGAATTCTGTTCTGATTGGAGGAATTTCACAACCGTCTAAAACTTGGATGTCATTTGCAGTCCTATAATGTTTAAAAACGATGGATTGCAGTTGAAAGTTTCCACAACGGCCACCTTGGTGACAGAAAAAAGTGGCTGTTGAAGACAGGTGGCCGTTGTAGAGAGGTCTAAACAAGAGTCAGTGAATGAACTGTCCTCCAAAAAAGTGGCCGTTGTAGAAAGGTGGCCGTTAGTTGAGGTTCGACTGTATTTCAAAAACTAGAACGCTAATATAATTAATCAAATTTGAAAAAAATGGCCGAACAAAATTTAAGTATCGCTAGGTAACCAGATTTTCTCACTCGTGGCGTTCCGATGCGCAGCTTCACCGTGATGAGCTCTTCTACAAGAATGAATTATGTAGAATACAAAGGAGATGTATTCTGAAGGGCAAAAGAGACTACACGGCTCAGGTGGATGCAAATGTACTGGTATGTTTGGAAATATATTGCGTCTTTTGAAATGAAGGAAAAGAAAAATTTTAAAACAGATTGTACCTACACACCTCGTAGTGGCTTGGTTTCCTTTCTTTCTGTATTGATTGATGCACACTGCCAGCAGTACAGCTCCCAGGATTGTAAGTAAACCGGCGAAGGTATAGATGAGAATAAACTCCAGAGAAATACCTGTAATTTTAAATATAACAATTTTTCGCTTTCAGTATCTACATTGGCTGCTATGAGATCGACCGTTTTGATTCTTGATGTTTAAGTTTCAATTGTCTGGTTGTAGTTTTGTTTTCCCCAGAGCATCTCATCTTTCAATTTTTTTGACGTTTCTAAAATCAACAATTTATTTTTGGAACATCGCGGTGTGTGTCTTAGTATTGGCCGCGAGAACTCCAGAAGATGCTGTCATACTATACCACTCGGACCTGGCCCCGATGTGTAACAAGATAATAAATTATGGAGAATTTTGAAGGAAACGTTGTGTTCATTACGCGGGAAATTAAAACCTAAATATAAACTATAGACCCCTTTACGGTTGTAAGGGCATGCTGGGTAATCAGGACAAGATGGCAGGGAATTAAAAAGTTTGTATGGGAATTGCAAACTTTAACTAATAAATTTAAAGAAACTATAAACTAAATTTGGAGTGCACAAAAGTCCTTTGTCGCTTCAATCCGACAACACAAAAAATAAAAAAAATGTATGGAAGAACTCAGGTTTTCTAAAAAGCAACAGAGGACTGCTATGCACTCCAGGTTTAGTGTGTAGTTTTTTTAAGCTCATTACTTACAATTTTTAAAGGGCAAGTGAAAAATATATTCAATAAGCAAGAAATAAAAGACTTTGTATTCTCATACAAACTTTTGATTTTTTCACCATCTTGTCCTGATTACCCAGCATGCCCTCGCAACCGTAAAGGGGTCTATTGTAGTATGTATCTTGACAAAGAATAGCGTTACAACTTTCTTGGGACTGTATTTATTCTTTTGTATAGTTAATTTAATCTTTCAATAGTGTTGTACTAGATAAATAATCAATCCATAAGTGTCGTTCTAAATACATGTCTAGTGGTGGAAAATATGAGCAGGATCATTCTGTAAATATTTTTTTTCATTAGAGTGATACACTCAAACACCTTCTTTATGTATGGAGTGTTTTCACTCATGTGCCCAGCATCTATGCAAAATAATTGGAGCAAAAGCAAGCATTTACACAAGAAAAGTCAATTTAATCCTCGCAAGACTGGTTGGAACACTTTCATGGCTGCCGTTTTGTCCCTTTCAGTGGAATTTCAATATGGCCGCCGTGAAGTCATATCAAAACGCTCTATACAATGACCTGCACATTGTATGCATAATTATATACCTCTTTTATTATTCTTTACTGCATCCCTTTCTGTTGTGTAAGTCTTAGTAGTGATGGGGCTCGGTCCCACTTCATTCCACGCCAAGACCTGGAACTCATATTCCGTAGAACATTCTGTCTCGATCTTTTGGCTACTGGTATTTTTTCCTGTAATATTCAATCTGGCCCAGTCATTTTCACCTTGTCGTCTGTAGCTTATTGTATGAAATAGTACAGGGCAGGCACTTGATGATGGTTTCCATTGTACAAGGACAGCACACTCGTTTTCGTTTTTGCTCGATATAACGTTGAACACGGGCGTGTTAGGGACACCTATAAAACACGACATAACAATAAGAAGACGAGAACATGTATTATCCTATAGCTAATAGAACATTCCAACCTGTGTCTTAAAGCTTGTGGGTATCTTGTTGTTTTTGTTGTTGTTGTCAACTTTTGTTATTAAATCATAATTTCAGGTTAAGGTATTTAATCTTATCAATTTGTGATTCAAATTTTAATCTGTTTAATTTAATTTTTGGCCTAATTTTACCCATGGGATACCTGAAAACTAGCCGTATGGCAGAGCATATTAACAACGTAAATGAAGTGTAAATGTGGATGTTGTTGTTGTTGTCGTCGTCAAAGCAACTGGAGATCAAGGTGGCTCTTTGCTATGATTTTTAAAGAAATCCCTAAGCAAGTTGAAGCTTCCTTGCCTCCACTCTAGTAAGCTACCAGCTGTAGTTACGACCAGAACTGTTTGAACTATGACTAAAATCTTTACAGTTGAATCCCGATAACTCGAACCAAAATCGATTTCCCCTGGATTTCTTTCATAGATTTACTGTCAGTAATTTTACCCTCGATAACTCGAACATCCTGCTAACTCGAATTAATTTTTGTCTCGCCTCAGATCATTTCTGTAATTTTACCCTCGATAACTCGCTAACTTTGATCGCTTAAAAATTCGAAAAAGAAAGAAAAGAAGACAGTGCACTGGCGTCCGAAACTTTGAATTTTGAATCTCCCACTAACGTGTTGTAGGCATATAATTTACAAACAGGGCGTAAGAAGCTAGGACACGAGCGAGCGGGGTCGAGCGATCTAGCTGTGATGCAAGGGTCTGGGTGCTACCGAAGAGACAAAACAAGATGGCAGACATTATACTGGACCGTCAGAGAGATTATCCAGCGGACGTTATCCATTACCCCGTGTCATTAATTGGCTGCAAGCAATAGCGAAGGAACAAATTATTTTTTCTCACGTTCGTTTTTTGTTTTGTTTAATTTTTTCCCCCCAAGAACAAATATCTGTATTGAATATAGTTCCAACTCCGTGACCTCTTAATCTTGTGCCTTATTGGTAAGAAAATGGCATCACAACTTAGATGATAGCACTGACATAATATATTTAGACTAATATTATCGGTTCTCTACTTCAGTTTATTATCAAGTTGTGTTATTCACCATCTGCTATGGCATTATTTTATGCTGCCCAGTTTCAAGGCCAGATGCATGATCTGTTTTCACTATCAAAGTTTGGATTTGTTGGTGTACATCAGTATTCTTCTCTAAACACCTTATTGAGCTATATCCAATATTGAGCATTACTGTTGGACAGATTGAGAAAAGTAAATTCCGGGTAAATTTAAAATATCATAAAATCATCATTAGTTTTTTATCTTGCACACTAATACTACTGTGTAATGAAGAATAAGTATGTGGAAAAACAAATAATTCACTACCCTTGAAAAAACAACAAAGAGGTTGCAAGAACACAAATAACTAGCCCAGAAAATATTATTGTTTGATAATGACAGCTTTTTGTAATGAAATGGTCATTGAAAACTACCCATGCAAGACATACTAAGAAACTTAAAAGAAACTAAACATTCACTAGTCTTACATTGAAACCGGGCATTGCCAGGAGATAAATCTTACAGATGCATATAAAACATGTATATAACATACAAATTCAAAAGTATATAATATACAAACAAGAAAGTTATACAGAATTATGCACAAATGAAATAGAAATGACGTGTAACAGCTATCAAACCATTGAAAAAGAAACTTGTTAGTGTGACCAGCAACCCTAGCACACTTGTATACTTCAGGTCCAGTATGATTCAATTTTACTCTTGGTTAAATTTATTAATTGCAGCCAGGCTTAATCAAACTTGATTAAAAAAATACTTTCCTGTTTCCTTGCAACTACAATATATCATATTAAGAGAGCGAGAGAGAGAGAGAGGATATAATGCTACAAATATTATACAATAGTACAATCAAAAGATAACGCAGCTCCAGGAAATCGAGCTGGTCTCTACTATTCTTCAGTCATTTTCTTTTGACTCTCTATACTGTCCATTAATACAGACATTTTGTCCCAGTCCCAATAGTTTCCATCTGAGAGCTGACTGACGACAAAAATACAATGCTACTCAGTCTTAATTTATTCTACTTGCAATCAAATTAAGACCTCTTCATGTTCTTCTTCCTAATATCAGTATTATGAACTCGTTTATCTTTTAGTGTGTGTTCTAGTAGTCTTATTAGGCCTTGCACTCACTGTTGTCCCGCAAAAAATTATAATAACAAACACATTCTATGATTTAGTTTTACAGTGGAATCTTTGTGGGGATTTGTAAGCAAATTTCTCCATAGGATCCATTCTGTTTCTGTGCAATACAACCTTTAGATTTACCGCAGTACTGTCACACGAGATCATTCGAATGCAATTTTCTAGTAGAACTTTAAAAATAGTCAGAACCTTCTTGGGTCGTGGTTCTGTAACTAAATAAAATTATTTATCATCTTAGTGTATAATAAAAAATGCAAAATCGCTAAATTGGGCGACTGAAATGTTATATTTTACTAACAAGCTTAACGCTAACGTACAAAAAAAACCCTTGCTATAGCCATACATATATGAAGTCGTCATTTCAGAAGTGAAAATACCATGAAGGTTCATAAAAGTTCACTCTAAAAATTTCTATGCACAAACAAAATTTATGAAATCATTACATATTTTTTTGTAGCCGTTTATTATCATTTGGTTTTGACTGGCAAGATAAAACGCGACCGTCAACCTGTTGTACTCGATAGGCCATTTTGACACTACATAAACATAAAAGGCGAAAAAACACCTTAACTTGTAAGACTAACTATCAAATATGACCTAAATGTTTTCTGTACATCACATAGAAATACGCCAAATATAAAATCTAATTATAGATTACAGCGATCTTAAGATATAAAGCAATAAATCCGAACCTACCTCCAGCTAGACGGCGCCATTTTTCTTGCCCTGGCAACGGATCGAGAGCGGAAAGCGAACTAGTTACAGTCCTACTCCGCATCACAGCTGAACCAGGGAGCGTGTATGAGCGTTTCAACGCCCTAGCTTCTTACGCCCTGGTCACAAGCCTAACGTGAAACAGCTTTACTTCTTAAAACAGTAAACGCATGGTCTATTTAGGCTACGTTTTGTTACGTTTACGTTCTGATTTATGATGTAGAAGTATCTTTCAATTTTCACCTACCATTTCTACAATTAAATGCGATTAAAATGTTCACTGTACAGTAAAAACTAGTTTTTCCCTTACTTCCGGCTATTTGCTTCGAGCTCCAGATAAGTCGAACTCCCGATAACTTGAACTTTTTTCGGTTTCCCTTAAAGGTTCGAGTCATCGGGAGTAGACTGTATATCGAAAAGCCCTTTAATCGACCGCCTCTGGTCTTTTTCTTTGATGTTAAGTTCTCATATGCGACTACTTGTTCAACACTTGACTATAATTAAGCATGTGATCAAACTTAGGGTAATACATAACATAATCCGGCTCTAATATCCCATTAAATTTGAATAAGATAATGTAATTAAAAAAGGATGAATGGGTAATTAATAACATATACCAACTAGTAAGCGACCGTCCCTAATAGCCTTATCACATGGTTGCTTTGATAACAGATTCCAATTTGATTTTAGTAAATGAATCCAGCCCCAGGAGTGCGAGGACTTTTACGAATTACAAAGGCGATCGCTTACGAGAGCTTCGTCTGTAATTGAGATGGGCAAAACAACTGCACAACCCACGGGATTAGTTAAAACTTGGAGAGACAGTCATGGGATCGGTTTTACAAATTGGGTCACACTTGACAAATTTTTGCCGCAAAACACCTGCTTGAATCGTAGATACTTTTGACATCTCAGAAGGCCAACCATATCCCATTTTGTTCTGCGCCATTACTCTTACATGGTACTCGCTATTTGGCTTAAGATGGGTAAATAGACATGACTGAGTTAACCGAGAAACGTTTTTTGTTGTCCATGGTTCCTCGGAACTGGCCGCTTTTATCTGTGCAAGGTACCCTGTCACCATTCCTCCTTCGGCGTCACGTGATAGTGGACTCCAAGTTAAGTTTATAGAGCTACAGCCTCGTTTTAAATCCAAAAGCGTAACGGGATATGGAACATCTATTAAAAGTGAAAGCAGTTTTAGTATAAATAAACAAAAATAATAAAAAAGATTTATACGGTGAGAGAAATTCTGAAAGCATTAAAATCTTTAACCAATTCGACTGAGATTTCCTGCTAACAGTTTTACCAACCGTTGTTTTTGGCTTCTAAAAAGTCTTAATGAGGCTATGGTGCTTTAATTGGCAGTGCCACAACCTCAGAAAGCTTTTTTCCTGTTATCATCATGATTCACTCTTAGCAAGAAATTTTTCCTCATGAGATATTCATGCCTTACTTGCTTACTTGGACCCATGCTATGTGTTTTATTACACAGGGTAAGGTTTTTTTTGTAGTGTTATTGGCCGATATGAATTTGAAGTGAATCGTTTTGTAAGGAACTGGGCGTCGCAATCTTTTATTCAAACGAATAATATTCTTTCCAAAATACTCTAATAAGTTAAAAATCCATGTGGGATAAGAGTTTGATTGCATGTCAGAAAAATAACGTATTCTAAAATAAATATTTCAATTTCGAAGCAGGTAAGCTCGTCGATCTTTGAAAACATGGCGGCTCAAACACACAAGTCCAAGAAGCAACACAATGTGGCTCTCTATATTTATTTAATTATTTAACCAAAGAAAGTGTGTTTACATTGTGCTGTTCTCACTTCCCATGCTGTGCTTCCTTTACTGCGTCCCAAGTTATTCCAAGCAAAGACAATTACTTCATACTTCTTGCTGTGTTGGAATTCAAGCTTTAAACTTGTTAAACTGGCGTTGGTGGTATTTATTATTTTCGTTATTTTCTCGGTGGCTGGTTGAACTACTTTGTAGCGCAATGAATACATGGTGATGTTGCAGTAGATGTCGTTTGGGCGTGTCCACTGCACTGTTACAATGGGTTTCATCCCAGGGATTTCTGTTTCATTGTTTATTATTTCGGAAACATCAGGCGGTCCTATAATAAACTAATGAATTAATTATCTCCATCAAACAAAACGATGTTTATCAGTGAAGAAAAATCAATTAATTGGGGTTAAAGGTAAAGCAGAGGGGTAACCATATAAATGAAAACTCTCAAAGGTTAACATGACACAATCAGAAAATGAATGCTAATATTGTGAAAAGAAAGGAGGACGAATGAAGAAATAATAACGACAATCTTTTCGTTTGGTTGTCACGTGACTGACCGAGCGTACGTACGTACGTACGTACGCGTCTACAGATTGTACGGGTAGGGTAGGGGGGAATATCAAAAGGAAGGGAGGGGTGTCTCAGGTATGTCTTGGCAAACCCATGTCTTTTATATTGGCCATTCACAACATGGTCAATTGACAGCTGTCAAAACAGGATAGCCACTGACCAGTATCACATTGCCATATCGAGGGCTCATGTGTCAACTCATCAAGGTGACGTGATTTATTTGGAAGCTGTCCGCTGACCAGTTGTTTTACTAGATCGCAATCAATTTTCAATCTCATACTTTCTAGCTAATTTAAGAGCACAGGAAAACTGATAATGCACACATCCATTGGACATCAATGTTGTGATCAATTGACAGCTGTCAAAACAGGGTATCCGCTGACCAGTATCACTTGACCGTATCGCGGGCTCAGGTGTTGACCCATCGAGGTCGAGTATTTTTTTGAAGTTATCCGCTGACAAGTTACTAGTTTTCAAATGATCGCAGGCTCAAGTTTTATTGTTTTTAATTCGTATGAAATATATTTTGTTTTTGTGCCGCACAATTAAAATTTTGATTTAAAACTGACCTCGGACGCGAAAATTCAGCCAGCTATTACAGGCAGGGAAGGCAGTTGCTTTTGACTTTCGTCACCATGGTCACGCGTTGGTCACGCTCTACGTGCAATTTTTATGCTCTGATTGGTCAAAATTTGACAGGGGAGCTCATGAGAAAAATTTATGCAGCATCTTGAATCTTGATTACTTTGACAGCTGAGGCTGACAGAGTTTTGTGTCCACTTGTGATGTTTTTAACTGTCTTTTTCCACTGGATGCACAAAATGAAATTCAGCTGTTATCAGGAGTCTTCTGTTATTCATGGCTAGTTAGTTTTTGGTTGAGAAATTAATACATTACTTGTCAAAGTCGGAAATCCGATTTCGAATGGCATCGATTTCGCTTTTCACCTTGCTTGATGCGTAAGGGTTGAAAAGTCTGAGGCGATACTAGCCTTCCTTGATACCTTTCAGGAGCTGCATCTCGAATGGTAAGCCTCAGTAATTATTGTGTTTGATGTTTGTTTTTTATATCTAATTTAATGAAGTCGAGCGCAGTTTATGCGGCTATGTAGTCTATGCACTTTTGTAAGATTTGAGACAATTTGATATGACCAAGAATCAGGTTTGATATAACCTTACAGAACTTTAAAAAGCCTTTAGACATTTTCTTACCGCAAATAGAAAGAAAACGTTCTGAAGAACATTCAGTTATAATTCTGGCTGTAAAAGAAAGCTTTGAGCGATTTTCTTGCCTCGAGTTCATCTTTGAAAAAAGTAAATTCCGGGAAGCCGGCTTAGAACATAAACCTAAGCTTTAAGCTTGAAGACTCAGGATTTTTAGAGACACTTTAATACTTGTCTTCGTGAATGAAAAACGTTGTCTCTGTATATGTTTCACCGAATTATATTTCTTTTATTGATTGTTGGTAGTCTCTCTTGTAATTTTAATCGCCGTGCCGTTTGTTTTCAGTCGTTCAGTGAACATCGCTTGCAGGAGTACTCAAAATGCCGCGCTTATCAAACCGGCGCTTTTAAAGATTACACATGGATAAAACCATTTAATAAAACTGAATAAACATAATAATTTCTTTATTATGTTGCAGCTTAACTCTAGTATGTTCGTTCAAACACTCGCTACAGCTCGAACAGTGAGAACTGGCTGGCCGTATATGTGATTTTGGAAATTTTTTTAACGGTTTAAAAAGCCCACGCGTGCTTCGATCGTCCTGAATGTTGAATGAGTGCAATTTGTGTTGCAAACTTGTGAAATACTGCATTCTGTCCGAGGCCTGTATGATAAAAACAGTACCTCATGGTACTGTTTCACCTCAGATGTGATGTATAAATTGTATAAAAGGTTGGTTTACACGCACTCGGTTTTTTGACAAGATTTTGTAAAGTAAACTTGTCGAACACAAAAAAATTCGGCCTGATTTTTTTTCCAGGCATAATTAATCTTACGGTGATCAAGAGCCATTATGGCTCCTAAATGTTATCGAAGATGATTGCTATTTTTGGGTGTACATATGAGGATATCAATTCGATGTAAGATTTGGCTCACTCTTGGACTGTTTGCAAATTATTTTTCTCTAAAATCACTAGGCCTTTCCCTCAAAAGTCACATGAATGTGCTATGTACTCTAAAGTTAACTGAATTGTGGAATACAAGTTTATTGTTTGATTTAAATTATAAATATATTAATGGGAGCCTCGCTTTTAGCCCTGGCTAAATCTATATATTAGTCGAATATAGGTAGGATGTAACTGTTAAAAAACATAAGCCTATCCTCCAGTGGTAAACAATATTTTATACGTCTAAGAAGTTCCAATTTCTTATTTGTCTTATTACTGATATAATCAATTGATCTTGCCAACTTATTAGATGGTTATTGATAACCACACCCAAGTAAGAAAAGGAGCTAACTTCTTCAATACTCTTATCATCAGTGGTAATTGAGATTGAATTCAATTTTTTCAAGCGCTGGCTGCTACCTATATTAAAAAAAAAAACTTGTTTTTATTAATATTCAGGGTAAGCTGATTAGACATGAGCCACTTACTAACTTTATCTAGGTAGGTTAGGAAGGAATGACTGCATGAATTGATAAACATAGAGATAAATCTTGAAGGGAGATGTAAAAGAAGCTATAATAAGTATATAAGGACCACAAACTAAAACTATGTGTAATACAACAGTATTAAGATGTAAATACTTACCAATTAAATCCGTTGTTTCTAAAGTGTCTGCCCATTGGCCTGGCCCCTTCTTATTGAAAGCTCGGACTCGAATGAGATACTCTGTCTCACTGCTCAGGTCTGTGAACAAGCAGCTATGATTTGAAACGAAGGCTGTGCAGTTGCGCCAGCCACCACTTCTATCTCTTGACGTATTTAACTGGACTTGATAGCCAGTTAGAGGACCTCCACCAGAGTCTAGGGATGGTGGCTTCCAAGTGACTTCAAATACTCCACACTGTCTTTGTTTGACTCCAGGCGGATCCTGCTGAAGGGGAACGCCTATAATAAAATTAGTGTGTGGTATTTAGGCTGCCGATAAGGACAGAGCACAACACTATGTTTCGAGTGCGAAATCTCACTTACAACCCCTTCAGGAGGTCTACAAAATTGAGTTTCTACGTCAATCTTAACCTGCGATCAGGCGGTCCTTTTTTCCGTTTTGTTTGGGAGACGAGGGGAAAAGGACGCCTGATAAATTACTTTACACGTCGTCTGCTCGTAGTCCAGAATCTGGACTTTCGTCTGATAGGTTCACAAATAAAAGATCCTTCGGAGCCCTGAATCGATTGGTTACAAGCGACATATTTGACTTCTGGTGCAATAAGATAGGTTTTTTCACCTTCGCATCTTCACGACAGAAACCCCAAGATGATCGCTTAAGGCTAAAAGCTAGGTCTCAAAAAACGATAAATAAATACTTTTTTAGTAAATCAAGTCAAAAATGCAGAGAGAAAAATCTTGACAGCCCATGAGGACGAGTTGTTATTTGTCATCGGTAAGGATATCCGCTATTTCTTCTTCGACGGGGCGGGGGGTTAATGGGAATGTGCCGCTGGATGGGGTCGCATTTTCACGGCTAGATTTACTATAATGGGGTTACATTTTCATTGGAGTTACTAGAATGGGATCGCACATTTTCGGGATTTGGTGGATCAGAAATTTCAGGTAGGTAGGGATTTAAAAAATGGGAGGATTTTTACTTCATTTCGTTTAACCAATGTCATTCATTTCAGGATGACCAAGTTAAAAGGTTTTATAAGGTAGATGCCTAAACATAAAGTTAATAAGTTGGGATCGCGAAAATTACATTTTCCCAAAAGTGACTAAGATAAGGTCTATATTTGGCCACAAAATAGACTATAATGGGGTAGGGGTTCTGAGAGGCAAGCGGCACACACCCAGCAAAAATTAACCTAAGTGGCCCCCCGGGCTTCTTCGATGCTTTCTTGCTCGAACCAGGTAGAATTTACTCCAAAAAGCATTGACTTTGATTTCCGATCGAGTTTAAGGTGGCTCGACTGGATTTTTTTGGGGGGATACCTCCCAAGTTTGAGCATTAACTACGTCGCCAAGAGTAAAGGCATGGAAAAAAGATTACCACAACTGTATTATATAAAGACGAAAATTTCTTATGATCTGGGTTTTATTGCAATGGGAGTCGCCATAGCAACCTAACGACGCCATTACGTTTTTTATTTATCTTTGTGTTTCTCTGTACCAAGAGCTTTTTTAAGAAATCGCTTAAGGGAGTTTGTACCTGCCATAATTGTCTCAATTATATCAAAGTTTGAACAAATTCTATGAGAGCGTTTTTGAGATATTTTGAAACGAAGTTTTAAGCATCATAAAAACAGTGAAATAGCATGCTATCCACACAATTAGCTAAAATTTTTAAGAACATGATAAGCTTGGGAAACGCGGCTTCATCTCATAGTAGTTTGATTCCACTGAAAACTGCGTACAAAAAAAAGAGGAGAATTGCTCCGAGCGATCGCGAGTAAGAAGAATTTTAGTAACTTGCATTCAGCTGCTTTTGTTACTGTTTTTGCACGTAATTTGGTCTATGCCTACAAATTTCGCATTTTTCAAAAAACCGCTCCATAAATTTTTTTTATAAATTTGACAATCCCGAGATCCAATAAATATACCCTGCAAGTTTCAAGAACATTGAAAACAGAAAAGGCTTTTAAATAGGGCCTAAAATATAACCAATTTCCCCCAAGATTTTGTGTTTACAAGTGAGCGTCCTCGTTATTTACTGGCATTGTTTCCAAGTTTCATATGCACGTGCACATTTAGCAAAAAGATAGAATTTGCATCAAAAAGGACCCTCGGTTAAATCTAATAACCTGGTAAAGAAATTAGTGATATATTATAACATCACATCAACTCTTTGTGAGAGTTTCTGTGATGTTGTAACCTGAGTAAGATAACTAAGTATTGCATTCTACACGGTAAGCCGTGACGTTCACCTTCTCGGCTCTCACTGCTATCTGTGACACAAGCCAATTATTAGCATATTCCGGATATTTCTTCCGAAGGTAATCGAGAGCTCTTTTTGATGCAAATTTATTTCTTTTTGCTAAATGTGCACGTGCATATGAAACTTGGAAACAATGCCAGTGAATAATGAGAACGCTCACTTGTAAACACAAAACCTGGGGGCAAAATTGTTTATATTTGAGGCCCTATTTAAAAGCCTTCTCTGTTTTTAATGTTCTTGAAACTTGCAGGGTATATTTATTGGCAATTGATCTCGGGATTGTCAAATTTATAAAAAAAATTATAGAGCGAAATTTGTAGGCATGGACCAAACTACGTGCAGAAACTGTAACAAAAGCAGAGGAATGCAAGTTAATAAAATTCTTCTTACTCGCGATCGCCCAGAGCAATTCCCCTCTTTTCTTGTACGCAGTTTTCAATGGAATCAAACCACTATAAGATGAAGCCGCGTTTCCAAAGCTTATCATTTTCTTAAAAAATTAGCTTATTGTGTGGATAGCATGCTATTTCACTGTTTTTATGATGCTTAAAACTTCGTTTCAAAATATTTCGAAAACGCTCTCATAGAATTTGTTCAAACTTTGATATAATTGAGGCAA
>NC_133209.1:7402107-7469607 GCF_958299795.1 Porites lutea
TCTATGAAGGTTGTTTGCCACATTATCAGCTGATTAGATTGCCTGTAGTGAACGGTGTATCGAGTTATCGGGCAAGAATTATATGACGGGGTCTTCCATGAAAGAGCTGCATAACAACCTTCAGGTTCGGCTGACACTTCGAATGATGTAGGTACACCTAAAAAGAAAAAAAATCAAGATAGTGGTACACCTCTCAGGGAGTAACTACAGTAAAACCCCGGTAACTCGAACTCTGAAAGGAAACGAAAAACAGTTCGAGTTAGTGGGGAATCCGAGTTATAGGGGTAAATTTCAGTGAAATTCTGATCAAGGGAAAGGAAATTTAGTTCGAGTGAGCGCAGAATTCGAGTTATTCGAGTTCGGGTTTTCGAGGTCCTGCCTCGAAAATTAGTTAATGCGAACAGATAAGAGATACTTATATAAGCAATAAAATCAACACCGCTTTTGTGACTTACAGGTAAGAAAGATCGATCTTCACCAAACAGTGATGAAAAAAAAAAATTAAAGAAATTACTAATATCAACACTCACAGGGGGATATCCCTATACAACCGACAGTTTAATTCGGTCTATGCAATCTGGCAGCTTACCATAAATCAGCTGTTGGAAGGAACGTCCGACACAAGTTATATCCTTTATAACATGATGATTATAGTATGTTGCCCAGTATCCGGCCGGTACCAATATCCGGCCACTTAAAACAAAAACTCAATTGCAGTTTTCGGTAAACGAAGTATTTCGAACGGGAACTGAATATTTCAGCTTTAAAATGCAAGTTTTGGCGTGTTTGCAGCTTGAGAGACAGTTGCAGAAGGCGCTGTTCTGTTCAGTGAGTAAACTGTTCATGGCTAATATTAACGCTGTTTACTGCGCAGTAAAACTAGTGCTGTTCAAATAAGGTTGGTAATATGTGATATTTTCAAAAACTGTTTTATATTTGAAGTGAAGATACTAAAAGAAGTAAGGTTTTCATCAATTCTTCTTGAAATTCAATTTATATATTTTTTGGAATAACGGAGGCCAGAAACATTCACTAAGTATTAATGTCAGGTGCCCAGTATCCGACCAGTTTTATCTTTGCTGCGCTGAATCGATGAATTAACTGCGAACATCATCCGGACAAGATTTATTTCATATCTATAACTATAGTTAAAGCTTAGGATATATAATATAATCTGTTCAATATAATTCTACTCAACTCCTTATGAAAATTTTCTTTACTCATTCAGGGGCGAACTGATTTTGCCTGCACGGCTTGTTTCGCGTGACTGCATTACCTATTTTTACAGCGGTTACCTCTAACACGCGCCCTCCAAGGGTTTTTTTCCAGGCGGTGTGCGTCACGAGATTCGACCAATCAGAATGCGTTGTTTGTAGAGTGATTTTCGCGCTTACGTCGAGCCGTTACTGATTTTGCTTGCACGGCTTGTTTCGCGTGACTGCATTACCTATTTTTACAGCGGTTACCTCTAACACGCGCCCTCCAAGGGTTTTTTTCCAGGCGGTGTGCGTCACGAGATTCGACCAATCAGAATGCGTTGTTTGTAGAGTGATTTTCGCGCTTACGTCGAGCCGTTTCAGAGGTGTATATGGTGAAATTTTCGCTTTATTCCAAGCTTTTGTGTGTAATTTCTACACTGTACTACCGTGCAAAGTTGTCGGAACACTTAATCTTGATAGTAATTACGTTACCTTTAAATATTTTGCTTTCTTGAGCATTTGTGAATAGTTTGAATTGCTCGGTCATGACTGCAAGCCGCCATGATGATTTCAGTGTTGTTTTTGCCGTTCTTCTTGGATTTTTTTCTGGTTACTGTTAACGGTTTTATCGGATTATTTTGGTCATCTTGTTACTTTAACCTTTCTTCTTTGCAAATCTTGGGGTCTACCCAGGTCTACCCCTGTTAGTTTTCCCGTTTTGAGCCGTTGAAAGTGTCTTGGAATTAACAGATCGTCTCAGCCAAGACAGTACTAGCACAACTCCCGGGAAACGGGCTGAAACTGACTTGCCGAAGCGGAAGCCGACGTGAAGGGTGTAACGCCAAATCCAAGAAGAGTTTGTTCCATTTTAAACCAGAAAAGGTAAATAAGTTTGAATATTGTAATTACCTTCGGAAAAAAAAGAACAATTTTCGTAACCCAATGCGAAAACTGAAAGCGTGAGTTTAAAATAATTTGCATGCAGTGTGTGCTATGTGTATACGAATCTTTATGTCAACTTACGTGAAGGAATAAATTGTAAGAAATCTCTATACCAAAACACAAAACCATTATCGAAGATCTAGACAACATCATACAAGATTTTAAAACTAAGGTTAGGTACATAACAAAATCGATACCCTACGCTCACTTCAATGAACGCACAGACAAGATCCAGAAGATGGTGGTATATTTCTGCGGCTGTAGCTTCAGTTAAATTCCCATTATGCTGTAGCTGTTCGGCTCTTTCGGTCTGTTTCCCCTTGCCTGATAGAAGATTTATTTGCGCATAGGATCACAAACGGGCACTGTTTGCAAAATTATATGACATTTCGATGAAAATAAAATTGTTATGAGAGGCGATTTCTCACCTTGCTGTTTGCTCGCGCTCCCCCTCCTTGCCCGGTAATAAAGTCCATCAAATACATAAACACTACTAATGGAGGAATTCTTTTTAGTTAAGCAAATCCAGGTGTGAACTACAGATCTCTTACACTCTGAGACAAAAATATACATATAAACCCAACAGTACATAAGCTCTTCTGAAAAGCAAGGAATCGCCGCTTAGAATCGGCTAGACTTGTGGCACCTTCGATCGTCTCCGAATCGCGATAAACCTATTGAAATTGCCTTATGAAGCCAATAGCAAGCATCTAAGGCCACCATGAGATCCTGAAAATTCTCCAAATCGCTCTGTTCCGTAACTTTTTTCAGAAAAGGAAGCAGTGTTTTGATCCCTAAGTTGATTCATCTCTCTCACGAGATGCGAACTCGACCGTGTCACGATTGAAATGTGGCGCAGCAACAGTATTACCCACAAATGTCCAGTGCTGGCCACAAGATCCCTACTTTCCTTTTTCATCCTTAGTTCCACACTTCTCAGAGGTGTGGAAGTGTGGAAAAGTCTGACAAAGTCAGGATAATGTCACACTTTTCTCCCTGTTAAGAACCCCTTGTCATTCTTTACTTAGTACTACACTTCTCAGAGGTGTGGAAGTGTGGAAAAGTCTGACAAAGTCAGGATAATGTCACACTTTTCCCCTGTTAAGAACCCCTTGTCATTCTTTACTTAGTTCTACACTTCTCAGAGGTGTGGAAGTGTGGAAAAGTCTGACAAAGTCAGGATAATGTCACACTTTTCCCCCTGTTAAGAACCCCTTGTCATTCTTTACTTAGTTCTACACTTCTCAGAGGTGTGGAAGTGTGGAAAAGTCTGACAAAGTCAGGATAATGCCACACTTTTCCCCCTGTTAAGAACCCCTTGTCATTCTTTACTTAGTTCTACACTTCTCAGAGGTGTGGAAGTATAGAAAAGTCTGACAAAGTCAGGATAATGTCACATTTTTTCACAGGCACTAACCCCTTGTCATTCTTTCCTTAGTTACACTTTGTCAGACTTTTCCACACTTCCACACCTCTGAGAAGTGTGGAACTAAAAAGTAAAGAATGACAAGGGGTTCATGACTGGGGGAAAAGTGCGACAATATCCTTACTTTGTCGGACTTTTCCACACTTCAACACCTCTGAGAAGTGTAGAACTAAGTAAAGAATGACAAAAGGTTCATGACTGGGGGAAAGTGCGACAATATCCTTACTTTGTCAGACTACTCCACACTTCCACACCTCTGAGAAGTGTGGAACTAAGTAAGAAGTGAAGAAACTCTGGATTTCATGGCCAGGGCTGGACATGGCTCGTTTTACCCATGAACCTTTGTGGGTCGTGACGCACACCGCCTTGTTTTTTTCGCTCTGTTAAAACCTGAGTTTTCGTGGACGTCAATCAATTGTTTCCATGGTTTTCTCAATCGCTCTGACAGAGGTTTCCTCGTCGCTGAATGAAGGGAGAAGAAATTTCGAATGACGCCAGCGTTTTTAAGTATTTCATCAAGATGAAGGATTAGTATAGGTAATAACATGAATTGTAGTGATATTGTCTGAGAAATTTATGCAATTTTATTGGCTTAGAGCAGTGGTATTTCAGCTTACATGTGGAAATTACAAACTGTTTGCGGGTAATAGTATAGGCAAATATTAATAGAATGATTTGTACGTGATATTTGGCATAAATACCACCCGTGATATTTCGAAATTGTTATAAGTAATTTCACGAGCCGTTAGACGAGAGAAATTTGAGACAATTTTGAAATATCACGAGTGGTATTTATGCCAAATATCACGTACAAATCATTCTATTAATATTTGCCTATACTATTACCCGCAAACAGTTTGTAATTTCCACATGTAAGCTGAAATACCACTGCTCTAAGCCAATAAAATTGCATAAATTTCTCAGGTAAGTATAACGTTGTTAAAACAACGAGGTCTCTGCGAGCTGCGTGAAATAGACGAAACACTCTCTATAGTTTACGTAAAGGTTTTCAGGTTGTCTATTTATTTGAGTGTATGAAAACACGGAGCCGTGCACGATTTGCCAAGGAGTAGAAATTCAATTAACACACCGACAAGGGAAAAAAGTTTCCTCTGAATGGAGGCTGTTTTCGAAAATGAATTTCTACTTATCATTCTTTATGTTATCGAATAGAATCCAGAACTACTTGCTGTACCAAGAAGAACTCACACGATTTGCGAGCGTGTATTGAGAAAGCTTATGTTGTTGTAACTTATAGTGGGTAAATAAGTCGATAATTTGGAGTTTCCTCCGACAAACACTCAACAAATTCGTACTCCTCGTAATCTTGACATGAAGCGGTGTCAGATCCTGTAGCAAAATATTGCAAAAACGGCTTAAACGCCGGCATGTTCCTCCGAGTGCTCGAGAAACGGGAAAGAATCTTCATGAATCTTCTCTTGGCCAACGCGTTAAAACCATGGTAACGGTTGATTGACGTCCACCAAACCGCAGGATTGAACCGAAGAAAAAATCTCTGAGGGCGCGTGTAAGGGGTAACCGCTGTAACCAGAAGCGTCAGAGTTGAACCGGGAATTCTCATACAAATCTTCCCGTTGTGACTGCTAGAATGGAGTTGCAACGGTCTAAAACGTTTCTCAAGGGGATTGAGAGATGTGAAAGAAGGAGGTATAAGTGCTAGAAAAGTAGCCTAAATGTGGAAATGTGGGGACTGAGCATGAAGAAATCAACCCCTTGACGGTACGTCAGACAAAATGGGAGAGTGACCTTTGACCGTCGGAAGGGCTCTTCTTCCTTTTTTTTTTTTTTTTTTTTTTTTTTTAACAAAAAATGAAAAACAAAAACAAAAAACACCGGTTGGCAGATTGGCTAATTGAGCTTGCAAACAGGGGCTTGAGCTTGTCCTCGGATGGGTTCTTCAAATCAGTGAAAAATTTCCTAAGCAAGGAAGTAGGGATCTATACCGTTTTAAGACAGCAAGCCAGGAAAGTGGTTTCGGAGTTTCATCATTTTTTTTATTCCTTCCCCTTTTATCAAATTATCTAGCTCCCAATACACAATTTTTTCCGATTAAAATTTATTGCGTTTCATTAACCAAACGGGCATTTTCTGTAAGAGTTCCCTACAATAGCCACACCGTGATCAATCTGCTGGAGGCGGTGTGGTTGTAACTGGATTATGTTCCTACCAAATTCAGATCAAGAGTGACCATCAAAGCGCCCTGGAACAAGTGAGCGTCGCAGTGTGAAGAAATGTCGAGAAAAATACTTACACTGTACTACAAATTCACATTTCAAAGTATTGTATAGGAAAAAATAAACAGAATTTTGACTTTTTTGTTTGTTTCTTTTTTCGTTTTTTTTTTTTTCTTTCCATATCTCTAACCTTGATCAGCCGCCCGCGTCGGTTGTTCTCCCCACCATACCGAGTCATTTGTTATGTTTTGTTTCACTATGCTGGCTTCCCCGATCGATTTATATTTTTGGAATCGAATACCACTACTTTGCAAGAGCAAGAGGAGTTTATAAGTCGCTTGCCTGTCGAAATTTATGTATAATTAAGTTGTTATTGTTGTGGCCGGATACTGGGCAACATAGGAGCTCTGCAAAAATATTAATTTCGCGATGGAAACGACGGCAAAAAAATTAAACTGTCTTTCATCATATTAAGGACTAAATAGATTTTCTCTGGGCCAAATTTCAGAGCTCTTGCGACTAAGAATATAGCAAAGTTATTGCAATGTTAAACTGAAGTGGCTGGATACTGCATGGGTATCATTCTGTACCGGAAGATTTGATGTTGAGCATTTTGTAACTTAGGACGAAAATAGCCTTATGTGGTTATGATAATGACAGTTAGTAACTTTAAAAGTCGAATTATTATTCATTCAAAATATTCTTCCCTTTTCTATTGGAACAAACATCACGGCCAATCAGCTAGCCTTGTCCAAATTTGGAAGACGTTTGCGAAATAAACAACAGTTCGCGGACATCTCTTTGTTATTCCGGCACGTAACAAAGGAAAATGACAACAATAATAAAGGGTGATGGCCAGAAGAAGGGTCGGCAACCTGAGAAGCCCGGAGGACGAGATTTTGTTGTTATAGTAGAACAAAGTAGAGACAAAATGGCGCAACATTTCACACGTATCGCGAAGACGAAATACCCAAACATTTCATCTTTCAGTAAACTTGGTGTGTTTATTGTGAGACTTTCATTCGTTTAATTCTTTGTCGTTGTTTTTGTAGTTATTGCAAAAACTGCAAAGAGGAGCATTTGTAATCTATACGAATATCTGGATTGAGAGTCACGTTTACGAAATTGTACCACGTGACCAAGTTTCCACTTAACTTGTGCTTAACTGTTTCTTACTCCTACCCCACAATTAGCAGCTTCACGTTAGTTTTGTCTATAACAATTGTTTTGGACTGTTTTTACCTTTACGTTTTCTATTGTTGAGTATTTCCTCTTGCCGTAAACGTCATTCTAAATCGATCTAATAGTCAGCGACATATAAAATGCGAACTTGTGTAATTATGCTGAAATTCTTGCAAAACAAACACGATAAGTATGATAAACTGCGACTAAGAAAGCCACATAATAAGATAACATATGACTTTTTTCTTACAATTTAATTAGTACCTGCTTTCGTTTCCAGTTGACGTTTTGTCCAAAAACTATGGCCCAACGAGTTTTTCGCTCTGATTTGTATTTCGTAAAGATTGCTACTTTGGACATCAAACTTCTTTGAATGATCTTTGTTTGACAGGTTAAACTTTTTTTCGTCGGATCCATCCTTTAGTGATGAAATGATGAGTTCATATCCAGTTACTCCACTTCCTTCTATCGGTTTCC
The DNA here is from genome assembly GCF_958299795.1 of Porites lutea. Taxonomy (NCBI): domain Eukaryota; kingdom Metazoa; phylum Cnidaria; class Anthozoa; order Scleractinia; family Poritidae; genus Porites; species Porites lutea. The sequence goes on from NC_133209.1 coordinate 7,409,529, forward strand.
ACTCCACTTCTATCTTACGACCGCAGGCAAAGGTCTCATTTTTTACAATTTCGGGACGTGGTGGAACGTTGGAGCTTACTGAAAGTAAACCATTTTAAAGAAGCTCAGTATCTGTTGAAGTGACTTCAAGCAGTTTTACTGAAACGACCGCATTGAGAGCAAACCATATTAGGGCCGTAAGGAGAATGGGTCAGATGAGTCTGGGTGGAATGCGTTGGAAATTGAAGTGAAGGGAAACAGGTGATTTTTTTTAGCGGGGTAGCTGTGGATGTTTTGTAACAGGCCTTTTACATCTCTGCCCTACCCGGAGTGAATTCATTAAACTCTCACCTGTGTAGTTTACCAAATGTGGCTCTTCCTTTGAGATCAGTTCTAAAACAGCAGCTACACTTGGCATACACGAAAAAAATGAAATGAAAATGGCATACACGAAAGTGAGGCTGTCAGTGGAAATCCTTCTCAAATACCTGTATTTGTAATAGTGTGACGTGCCCTTCCTTCCGAATCTGGCGAAGCCATTGTTGGGTTCCCTGTGCTGGGGCTCTGTTAATGGCATTTGTGCGTTTTAAGGGGTGAGAATGGGCACCTTTTCACACGTTTAAATAATAACGCTCTTCCAACTACTTTCCAGTTATCTAAAGCAGTGTTTTTTTCCATACAAATGTAAATCACCACATGAAAATGGGGCAAAAATCTTTTCAACGGTTCGAAAAGCCTCCAGTTAGCCCTGTGTGCAGCCATCAGATTTTCGCAGTATTCGGAATTCATAAATGTAAACAATTCGGTATGTTATAATGCCGCAAGTTAAGATTACAATGTCGTCATTAATAACGGAGCACCATGGCTAAGAAAATTTGGTTATCTATGTATCCAAGAAATGTTGGTTTTGAACAAAATCGTCCGTACGTACGTACGTCCACCCCTTCAAGTAAGCCGGGGTGAAATTCGCGTTTAAAGTACCCGCGGCATTTTGGCGGTAAATCCATGGCCACCAAGAACGAAAAGACAACAAAAAGCCGTGTCTATCTTTTTATTTGACTAAATCTTAATGTTAATGTTATTAGCTGAGACATGGTTAACAGAGAAAGTGCAAGAGCGAGATATAAACAAACAAAGAAAAAAAACAAAGGAGACGAATTTCGTACGTAGATTTAGCTAGGGCTAAAAGCGAAGTTCTCGTAAATTTATATCTTACTCAAACAAAATATTATGTCGTGTAATGCTAGGCGGCGACGACAACGAAAAGGGCCAACAAAATCAGTATGTCTACATATAATTAGCAAAAAAACAACTTTGAACGTGCAGCAAACTTTTTCTTTTTTTGTATATTTCTTCCCCGTTGTTTTGCATGACTAGAACGTGAAACTTCCAGAAACCTCATTGTTACACGTTTTATAGAGGAAATGTTATATGCGTTTCTGTTCACTTTTTTCACTGCCGCTCATTTGCACCTTGGTGGCCGCTAGCATTTCTCATTTTCTCACCGCCTTTATAAAATTTTCATTTTTTTATTCCAACAAAATTGGTCTCCTTTGTAGTTTTTTTTTTATCTCTCGCTCTACCTCTTTATCTGTTATCCACGTCAATTTAGGGCCTGTTTACATGGAGGTGAGTGACTCCAGGTAGGTGAGGTAACGCGCTTAGTTGGAGTAACCCGCCTGTCCGTAAAATCTCTCATATGGTCACCCCACAAGGTGTATGTTGCTTTGGTCACATGAGTAACTGCAGAAGACCCTATCCCTTCGAAGCTCTATCCCTGAAAGAGCTGAATACGTGGATACGCAGTTATCCCTTTTATACGCTTTTCTTTTACCTTTAGTGGCTTTAAGAACGTCAAATAGACATACTGTGTGCTTTATAAGCTGTTTTAAGTGTATGACGAAGTGGATAGCGGGTACGCAGTAACTATTACTTAAAGGATTTTTACTAAGTGGATACGCAGATACGCGGATCGAAGTGACAAAGTGGAGACGCAGATACGTAGTGGCTGAGTATCTGCATATCAGCGTATCCACCTATTTTTAGGGGTTGCTTTAAAGTGACAGGATATTCTGCAGTTAAGCCTAGAAAGGAGTATTTCTATCGATTTGTGTTTTTAGTGGCCGTTTTAGGACTCTATAAGTGCTTTTTGCGATGAATTTCAAGAGAAAATGGAAGCGATTATTGCAAGGGAACATTAGCCTTAAGATATCAGCAAAACTCGAGGTAACAAAACACATGTTCACAATTCGCAGACGTCATACCGTATCGGGTTAGTTGGGCATCTGTTCTTTAAATGCGCTGAAATGCGTTTACGTTGGGTTTTTTAAAGTTTAAACACCAGCCATTTTGCTGAAAAATATCTTCGAATTCGTGTTTAACAGGACTCCATCAGCTTCATACAGGGCGTGCTGATGGAAGTTCTAGGGCAAAGGCTTTGAACAAAGTATTATCGCACAGTCCGTATAGCACGTAGTACAGTGGAACCTCAATTAAACGAAGTGCCAATTAAGAGACTGGGGAAATCTGTTCGTTATATCGAACACCTCGACTCAACGAATTGTACTACTGTGATTGCTGTGATGCTTGGTGTGTGTGTGTGTGTGTGTGTGTGTGTGTGTGTGTGTGTGTGTGTGTGTTTGTTTGTTTGTTGTTTTCAGCATGCTGGGAGTGTTTTCTGTTTTGTTTTGTTTTTTTTCATTTTTTTCAGGCTCCATTCAGCCTCGGATAAATTAAGGTTAGTGAATATGTAACTCTAATTATCAAGGTATTATCCTTCTCATCAAAGCTTACAAGGCAAGTACAGTTTAGAACACGCAACATACCGTATTCATAGAATGGGACGTCCTCTGCGGCAATTTCCACTTCATTCTCAAAGAGCACACACTTGTATGTTCCAAGATCTTCCGTGGTTAAATTTTCAACGCGAAGATAAACCTCACCCATCGTTTGCTGACAAGAATTGGGACTTGAGAACGTGCTAAGTATTTTATACTTCCCATATACATCCATTATTTCTTTCTCGTTTATGAACATCCATTTCCACTTGTAAGAAGCCATTTGTTGAAAGTTAAGCTGGTTTGCCTTGCAACTAAAATATGCACTGCCGTTTGGTCCCGTATCAAGACGAAAGGCACTTAGTTTAGGTATTATTGGTGGACCTGTTGTGCAAAACAGATAAGCCAGGGATCTACACCTTAGTTGGAAGGCGAAAAAACAGACAAACAAACAAACAGGGCCCAGTGAATCGAACGCCGGTTAGCGCTAACCCGGGGTTAAATTTATTTTAACCTGGGTTTCTTTTTCTTTTCATCAAAAGCACTCTCTTGCGATAATTTTCTCTATGCTCTTTAGAGTATCCAATCATCAAATTGTAGGCAAAGAGAATGGAACTGAATTTGCTTTTTAAGCTCTCATGGCTGAGTTCAAATTTCGCACTAACCCCGGGGTTATCTTAACCCAACTTCGAACAACCCGGCCCGGGACGAAACAATAAATGATTTAAAGGTGAACTGGTCACCACGAAATGAAAATATACGACAGATGAAGTCTCCAGTGCTAGCCCTTAAGCAAAGGGATGAAACAGTGTGATTGCGCTCTAACGAAAGGCTGGCACTCATTTGCGCTCGTTTGAAAATCTTTTTACGGCGACCATTTCACTAATTTCAACTTGTTTCTCTTTCGGAAATTTAAGAGGTTCCGTAAAAAATAGTTTATAACGGACTACGGACCTGGGATTGGGTATGATCATCTGATCAACGGCACGTAAAGATCTGCTTAAGGCATAAATAAAAGGACAAACCAACCAACTCATTGTATAGTGACATTCTTGCACCCTGTACATTTAGTAATATTTAACTATAGTTAAATAGTGATAATAATATCGAATCATTCACCAGATAAGATTATGTCTCGGATTATGAACACATGTTTGTTTTGTTATCTTGAAGTTTAGCGTTGTATTTGTTAGCGTTTCGTAAGCTTTTCATTGTAGTCTAGCAGGCCTTGCTAGGGGCAAGCCAAACAGTTCGTCGATCACGACGACTAAGGTGTTCAGGAAACAACTGAAAGCTCTGGCCCATCATCAACAGATCCGTCCACTTCAGTTTTTTTGGAACCTATTGCGTATCCGTAACCTGTCGACGCAAATGGAGAACCTCCAAATGCAACATAATGGCTTAAAGAAACAGATTCAAGTACCATCAAATCAATCGCCCCAGCCAACACCGCCCACTTCGTTCGATAAGCCACGCGTAGCAAAAAAACTCCCCCCCCCCCCCCCCACCAGATAAACTGAACCAGGCGTGAGGGTGAGTACATGGACTTTTCTGGCTTTTCTACCCTTAGCCTTTTTTTCGCAACTGTGGGGCAATGCGCATCGGCTAACATGCCCTCAGCTCAAGGATATGCAAGCCTTACTAACGAAATCTAAGCGCCCCGAAAGCGACATATTGATTCCTTTGACACGTGGCTGCAAGGGTGGTATGCTAACGAGAAACTCGGCATGGCTTCCCATCCCCACCGGTACCCTGAACTGGCCTCTTATCGCGATCCAACACAACTCGCTAATCGTAAATGGCCCCCTGTTTACCTGTTTGACATTCAAGCCAGGATGGTATATGCCATCAAGATTTTTGACCCCTTACCCTGGGTGCCAGAGACTTTTCTAGAGCGGTTTCCGGTTTTTGTCGTGGCTTCGGCCTACGGCCAAAGATGTGTCAGCGTTCGGTCAACACCGAAAATTCCCACCGCACGGCAGAAAAACCCCGGCCAATGCCATGTCCTTTGACCATATGGTGAAGGACTGTGGATTTCCCGCACCAGAACAGATAGAAGAAAAGAAGACCGGAAATGGAAAAAATTCCCCGTGGAAGTACCCAAACTTGTACGCCCCCTCCAGCCAAGAAGAATGCAACCTCTTTCAGAGAAATGCAAATGCGCCAATGTTTACAAGTCTTGCCAGGGGGACCACTCCGCGGCCAATTGTTTACTATTTACCAGAAGTTCGCTGTCTGTTTCCAATTGACGTTTGGCGTGACCCTTTACGTACCTACCCGGACCGTAATTTTGTAAGAGAATTATTACACGACATTAATTTTGGCGTTCGTATTGGTTTTAATCATGATCGTACCCCTTGATTTCCTCAAATCACCGTTCCGCAACCGCTAAACCTGCGCCCGTCGCACAGGAACTGGAACACGAACTGTCCCTGAACAGAATTGCCGGGCCTTTCCGTGCACCTACGTTTTCGAATTCTGTTTGGTCTCCGATGGGTGCTATTCCAAAAAAGCACTCGCAGCCTCCCAAATGGCGTATCATTAACGATCTTTCGAGGCCCGCTGGCCAGTCTGTTAACGACGCATTCTCCAAGGAATTATATACTTGCTCCTACGACTCAATCGACAAGGCTATCTCTTACCTTAAATCGTTCGGTCCCAATGCTCTAATCAGCAAACTCGATCACGCCTTCCACCTTATACTTGTCGACCCTCGTGACTGGGAGATTTTGGGGTCCATTTAGCCCCTCGTTATGTCTGACGGTTCTACGCGTACTGGTTATTTCTTAGACATGTTACTTCGTTTGGTCTCTGGAGTTCGCCGGCGCTATTTCTTAAATTTGTCAACGGTTTGTGATACACGATGGCGCTCCATGGAACCCCTTTGGAACTACCCCCCATGTTTTGGGGATGTGGCCCTCTTGCACCAAGCGCCGCTTGCTCTTCGAGTCTTAATGTTATGCTTCGTACCTGTGCTGACCTTGGATTTGCTACCAATCCCCTTTAAACAGTTTCTCCTACAACGAACCTTGTGCTTCTTGGCATCGAACTCGACACTGTCTCCCAGGAACTTCGCATTGATCCTACTCGCCTTGCCGAAATCATCGATCTCCCTGGTCCACTAAACATCATTGTACTAAACGCCAACTACAGTTGCCCTTATTGGCAAGCTTAACTTTATTTACATTGTGTGCCGCCCCCAGGAGAAAGTTCCTACGCCGCATGTTGGATGTCTTCTGCAGAGCTCACCATCCGGCCCATCACCTTCGATTGAATCACGTCTTCCACAAGGACCTCTTGTGGTGGAGAATTTTCCTCCCATTCTGGAATGGTCGTAACTTCTTCTATGACGACAAATAGACAACTTCCTCACTCTTGGATCTTCACACAGACGCATGCCAGTCTGGCTGCGGTGCCTCTTGCGCAGGCGACTGGATCTACGCGTCCTTCGCGGACACGACGTCCCCCTTTCCCGTTCAATTACTTTCAAGGACCTCTTCGCCATTACCGCTGCGGTCAACACTTGGGCAGCATCCCTTGATTCTCACAATATTCTGTTCCATTGCGATAACATATCCATAGTACATATTTTGTCTAGTAGTTCTAGAAAATGCACGTACATTATTACCCTTCTCTGATTCCTGTTTTACATCTGCGCTCATCACAATATTGTGGCCATCCACATTGATGGCTTTGATAATCATTAGCCTGACGCTCTCTCTCGTTATCAGATCGACAAGTTCCTGGCCGCCTGTCCCGTGGCTTCCCGTTCTCCAACGCCTGCAAGACCTCTACCCTTGGCCAGCTTCAAGTGAACGCGCCTAACTATCTTGTAGAAGGGCTATCGGACTCCTCTCATTGTACGTACAACAGTGCTCAACATCGATTTCTCCACTTTAGCCAGGATTTTTCCTTGGTCCCCTTACCAGCATCCCAAGAAACCATTATCTTATTTGCTACTCATCTCGCCCAAAGGATCAAACCACAAACAATGAATGTTTATCTCGCTGCCGTGCGCTCTCTGCATATATCACACGGTCTGTCTAATCCACTTCAACCTGGATTGCGATTAAAACAGACCTTGCGTGGTATCGAACGCAAACATTTTTCGGCACCGAAGTAAAAGATGCCGCTTACATTCGACATTCTCTCCGATATTCAGGCTTTTATCATCCCCACGTGTGACGATGACACGGTGCGATGGGCCGCCATCACCGCTGGTCATTTCCTTATGCTAAGCGCAGGCGAATTTACAGTTCTTTCTCGCGACCTTTTCGATCTGCCTATTCACCTCACCTGCTCTGACGCACGTTTGCATTCTTCTCTTCTGGAACGGAGTATCTCTCCCTCCGACTTATAAAATCTTAAAAGGATCAGCGACGACAGGTTTTGACCCTTTATACTGCTCATTCGCGACGCTCCGTCTGTGCTGGTTGGGCTATGCAAAAGAACCTCGCTCTTCAGCATCGCTTTGGTATGTTCGACAAGGCTACTACGCTCTTTCCGACCAACGCCCCGTCAGCAAAATATCCCTCGTCTCCTTCATCTCTCACTTACCACGCTTAGTCAGTATTGACCCCTCCCACTACAGTGGTCATAGTTTTCGAATCGAAGGAGCAACGTCCGCCTCCATCGCTGGCTTAACCGACTATGAGATCAAACTCCTAGGCCGATGGAACAGTGACTCTTATGAACGGTACACTCGTTCTCCCTTCAATTTTTCCTCGAAATACCCCGCAAGATTGCACAAACACCCACTGTGGAGTTTCAGTTCGTCACTCCTTACAAGTTCAATGAACCTGCTGCACATCACTAATTAACTTTCCATTTGGGCTGGACTTTGGGTAGCTGTATTTTCCCCAGATGGAAGTACATTAAGCTGCCCGGATATGGCCCAAACACTCCTGATTATTGTGCAAGAAATAAATTAAGTAATATTTAACTATAGTTAAATGGTGTTAATAATATCGATTTATTCACCGTATAAGATTACCCCTCGGATTACTAACACGCGTTTGTATTGCTATCTCGCCGTTTAGCGTTGTATTTGCTAGCGTTTCGCAGCTATTGGCCATGACTGCGAACCTGTTTGACAGTCAAATAACACGTTGCAATAACGCGCATTTCGCTTACAACGCCTGAATTATTTTTCGCTTGTTCCTTCGGGTTTGGACTAAGCTTCCCCGCCCACCCTCCCAAGGCTGCTGTATTTTCCCCAAATGGAAGATCGCGTGATTAGTGTTTATGAGATGGATTAATGACCGTCTACCGCTATTACAGAGACACGCCAGGTTACTCAAGGACTTAGAAAATTCGCATAGCTTGTATCATGGGCAAGCCAGTCGGTAAACGGTTTGGGCAAATGCTAAACAACATTAAGGACTGGTGAATTTCGTTCGGGAGTCACGTTTATAGGATAGGTTTGGAAAAAATGGAAATCGTTTGGAATCTGGGATTTCCTTTTAGAAAAAAATTCTCTTCCAGGAAAAGAGGATTACCTTTCAGACGATCCGTTTGTTTAAGAAATTTTTTCACTTGATAGATTTCTTTTCTTGTATGTCCCCCTTTTTTTTCTCTTTCTGTTGTTGTCAATTAAATGGTCATTCGATGTCAAGTTACGACCTTTCTAAAGCAAACGGAGATGGGTACGAAAACAACCTTGTTAACAATAAATGCTTACATGAAACGCTGACGAGGATAGTGCGTCTGGTTTGGTAATAGCGATTTCTAGCTTCACAAGTATAACTCCCAGTGTGATGCAAGTCCAATTCGCTAAAATCAAGAGTGAGGTTTACTTGTCTGTCTCTTTGACTTTTTCTCTCCTTGATAATCGTGTTGTTCTTCAGCCACCTGACTGTTATTGGGAGCGTTCCCTCAACGAAGCAGTAAAAACTTTTCTTTTCACCAGCGAAAAGAGATGGAATACGTTCTGGTATTTTAATTGCCAGGTTACCTAGAACAGGAAGAAAACATATTACTTGCAATGTCAACTATTCCGGTCCCAGACGAGCATTAGGGAGCTTTAGCGACGACGACGGCGACGGCTACGAGAACGTCAAAAAAGTAAAAGGTTTATCAAGCAAAACAACAGTTTTGCACGTGCCTCACGCTTTAAGTTTTGTACATTTCTTTGCGGTACCTGCACGACTACAACTTGAAAATGCCAAATTTCACGTTTTATTGAGGACGTAAACAAGCGAAGAAGAATTTTTCTTTCTCTTTCTAAACTTGAGTGTGGTTCCCAAGAAATCAACTTCAGGGAAATTCGCCTACATTTGAAATAAAAGCAAAACAGTTTGAAAAAACGAGAATTCATTCTAAAAATGACAACTTTGCTGCCGTCTACGTCGTTAATGCTAAATTTCACTATTGACGCAAATATGAACCTCGTTCTCAGGAATTTCCCTGAGAAAATGAGAGGGGTGAGAAAAGCCCCTGGGATCGAGGTTGCGCAAATATATATTTTTTAAATTGTCATTATCATCTAAATATATTTTTCCATTCGATTTCACCCAAAGAGGGAGAGTTTTCATCCATCCTCTTCAAGCCGGTTTTCACAAGCGGCGGAATCCGAGTCGTAATCAGAAGCGTAGGACTTAACGATCTAGTGAAAACAGCGTTATAATCCCCCGCTTAAGATTCCCTCGTTTACAATCGAGTGAAAACTACAATCATGGACAAAAGTCTTGGGACAGTTGTACAGTTCGAACAATTTTTAACACACGCGAAATTGTATCCACGCGCTACTAACACTGTACGTCCCTACCCCCTCCCCACACCCCACAGACAGTGTTGAAACCGTCAAGGCACAATTCCTTTGATCTTTCAACATATATTGTATTGGGTGGGAAGGGGGGGGGGGAAGGATTTGTAAAAAGACAGCACTGCTTTTTGCGACATATAGACATGTGTGAGGATTTTTGGGTAGGGGAGGAGGGGGAGGGGGGCTGAGGGTACTTAGCAAACCTGTACAGATGTTGTCTGTTACACAATGTGATTATAGGAGTTTTTGCGCGTACTATGCTGTCACTTTCGGTATGGCGTGGCGGCCGATTGAAACTCAGCGACCCTTAAAAAAAAAAAATCCTCAAGCCGAACAGAAGCACTTCGCTCCATGTGAACGCTGTTTTGCCAGATTTATTTTAAGCTATGTCAATAACGAGACGCAGTGACCTCGGCGATGGTTGTTTATCGCACAGTACTCAGCGAGAAATCACCTTTTTTTACGCAAGTTCCAAGTCTTTACAAGTAAAACGCAACGAACATATATCGAAGAGCGAAATATATCTTATTACTTGTAAATTGTCTCAGAAAACCGACCCTAAAGGGTAAAAACAACCGTACTCACTTGATTCAGTGAATGAAAGAAGACTTCTACTGTTTACAATAAGACAGTAACGACCAATCAGTTTGTGCTACCAGCTTTAACGTACTTTATGCAGACGCAAGTGTAGCCAATAGCTGAGCTACAAAGAATTGATCGCGAGACACGGAAGATCATGATGGACCCCAGCAGTTCAGGGGAGAGAGGGCTAAAGTCAGTAGAAGCAGAGTATGAGATAACAAAGATAAAGGCAGCTGTGAATATCTACGGGAACACAGATCCTACAATAGGACTAGTTCGAGAGTTTAAAGAGAAAGCAGCCTAAGCTGGACGGCGCTGTGTGGTCAAAGACGCACAAAACTTTGTAGAGGAGCTGAGGATGGCTCTAATATTACAGCATCCAGATCCAACCGGTCACACAGCGGAAGGTGAGAGGATAGAAACATTGAAGTTTGGAGACTGGATCAAGAAAGAGGTGCAAAGGCCCAGGAAAGTGTCGCGCATGTGTTGCCAGGTTGCACTGCTCTTGCACAGACTAAATATCCTTACAGACACAATACAGCACTCAAGATCTTAAAATATGCCCTACTGCGAACGGAGCTTAAGAGACAGCATGCAGGTTTTGAAATAGAGCAGGTCAATATTTTAACTGACGTCCTGGGTGGATATTCAAAAGGGATTAGTATAGGTAATCACATGATTTCAAGTGCAATTTGGAATAAATAAGCACGAGTAAATTTTTCAAAGATTATCAAAAGTACACGAGCCCGTACGGAGAGCGCACTTTGTGGTCTTAGAAAATTTAAAAGTGCTTTTTTATTCCAAATTGCTCGAGAAAAATCATGTGATTAGTTATTAATAATATACACGAAAAACATAACTACAACAACAGAGTTTGACAGCGCGCGCGTATTAGTTCATTCAACTGATTGGCTAAAACAGATTACAACCTTTGTCAAATTCAAACATTTTTAAGACTTACACTTTCAAAATCATTCACCTAAGAACTTGGAAATTTGCAAGGATTGATTTTACACCAGCCTGTCAAAAATGACTCGGTTTACAATAATCAGCAAAAGTTAGTAAATGTTTTTAGAATCATCCTCGATTATGAAAACTCGGCAAGAAGTATACCGCTGTTTTGAAATCAGGAGAACGCTTCGAGCAGCCAAAGATGAAAGACAATACTTGCTCAGTTCTTTAGTAAATGTTTATCATTGTCTGTCCCTGAGACCCCCATGATTGGCTGGATTCACGGAAAAATTTTTTTGGAGATTTAAAACTCGAAAATGGAGGAGGCAATTTGGGCGAGTGAGGCCACAGCTGCTGTGATGTCGGAAACTGCTGATATTTGCTTTTTCTCAGCGCTGGGGTTTTAATAATTTCGTTTGGATATTGTAAGAGAGAGTCGTTGTCGCTCTCCTCGTCGGCTTCATCGTAGTTGTTGAGGAAATTTTCTCTTCTGTGGCCTGTGACTTAAGCGATATGTGAGCGTACAATGTTTGCTGTCTGTTGTTTTTCTTGCACTATGACTCGTACTAGTATCATTTACAGATTCTTTTCATTACGTTACTTATGGTATTTTCGCCCTTTGGTTTAGTTTGAACCAGATGTTTTTCATCAAGTTTTCGGTTTCGTTTGATACTGATCAGGTAGAAAGAACCAGACCATCGCATATTGTAATAGAGGTCTTCGTTCGACAAAAAGCTTCAAGAGAGCAACCGCACAACTTTCTCCTCCAACCGGCAACATACGTGGCCCAATTGAAATCCCTGTAGTTATGATGAAAAAATTGTATCCTTGTTCATTTAATGGCTGACAACTGTGGCTGTCATTGCTCTCATGTGGTTGTCACCGTTTTCGTTCTTTTTTTTTTTTTTTTACTTCAGCGTGGTCTGCTTTAAGTAGCTTGTCTAGTTTCTCTGGCTCATTTTCCTCGATTTTGTTGACAGTATTTTTCTATTAGCACCACATCTTCAATACATTGAGCCAAAAAGACGTACTTTTTACTGTGTTCGGGTTTTGGAATATTTTTAAACTGTTCTATTGTTTTGCACGCAAAATCAAATCGGTGTTTGCTGAAACCACGACCATTTGTCTTTTGTTTTTTCAGCCAATCAGAAACCATTTGTAATTTGCACTCGTGCTACAAATTTGCACCCGTGTTACTGCACTCCTTTCTCAACCAATAAGAGTTGTATATATTATTAGAGGCAATATGAGATCACTTTTAGGGGAAGAGATCGAGAGGCAAACACACGTTGAGAAGAATGCAGAAGTTGTTCTAACAAGCAGCCTCGACATTGCAAGATATATATGTTACTCAGACCGAGGGAACAGTTTCTCCCAATACGGACTGACCGAGGCCGGTGAATAACATTTTTATTTTTTTTCCTACCTCGATTTAGTTTCAGGAAAATTTTACTTCAGCCTCCAACCCTCTTTCCAGGAAAGAAATTTTTGTTCAAAATCTTAGATTTTTCTTTGTAACACCATTAATATTTAACTCATTGACTGGCAAACAGTTTTGTTTATTAAAATCCTCTATTAAGCCCCCAGGGGGGCTTATTTATTTCAAACACACTTGAAAGGGGGGGGGGGGGGGGCTTATTTGAGAGGGGGAGCTTATTCAATTTAGCAAAGACGATGGTATCAGTTCTCCATAAAGAACTAGAATACAAAGTGGAAAAGCCGAGGATCAAAAACAACTCCGAACTTCCAATTAGTGAATGAACCATCCTGGATCGGTCCACACGAAGTTTTACAGTTGTGATTTTGTGATTGATGAATACAGTCTATCATTTATTAATTAGTGAAGAATATGAAGAGGAAGGTTAACTTATTTGAAGGGGGGGGGGGAGGGTTAAAACAGGATTTAGGGTTTTACATTTGATGTTCATTTCATTATGTCATATCTGTTTGAGACAAAGGAGCAAGTTTAGTTACTGTAGCATACTTTGAGAAACAAACTTGAAAGCAATGCTTATAATTATGTGATAAGTAAGCATTATACACATTCCCGGGTGATGTTTGATTGGCAGAAAGACTGTCCAGAACAAAAACAACACCTTATACCAGGTTATCATCGTGACAAGCAGTTATCTCGGTGCAAAAGGAGACAATAGCGCCGTTTATACGAGAGAATTTAAGCCGCGGCTTATTCTGGCCCTGGCTTATATAAGCCGCGAACACCCCGTATAAATGGTACAAAATCTACGTTCAAGGCTTATTCAACCCACGGCTAGTTCAAGCCGCGGCTTATCCTGGCGGAGGAGTTTTGGGTTGGACTTATCCAAGCCGCGGCTTACCTTGGACGTGAAAGTGTTCGTATAAACGGCACTAAAACGTTGTCCGCGGCTTGCTGAAGCCGTGAACGATTGCTGCGAATGCTCTGTTTTCAATTATATTCCAGACCTTCAAGGCTCAGAGACGCGGGCTGCAGTGGCGGGAAAGTGACCTGCTGCACGAGAAAACTCAGAATTTTGTCTAAACAACACCTCATCCATATACATCCCTAGAACATCGCTTTCAAACCCCTCGATTGATCGCTGACGAACTTTTCGTCGAGGTTTCCGCAAAAGTTTCGCAACAGCGCAACGCTAATCTTGAACGAAATGTTAATTTGAAAGAATGTAAAATATGGCGACTTTTTAGACCAAAGCCAATCGTTTTCGCAAATTACGCTAGGCACCAAAACAAACTACTTCATCATTGGACCGGTCTGGCCGCGAACTAAGCCGTGAACCAATTATACCAGCAGTTCGGGTCTTATGTTAGCGGTATAAATGGTTCCTTTCGCAGCTTATGTAAGCCTCGGCCTGAGTAAGCCGCGACTTATTTTCTCTCGTATAAACGGCCCTAATATTCAGCACTCTTGAACATCGCAATAATACAAGTCATTGGTCCATCATTACACAAAGGGAGAAAAGTATTAATTTTATCCCAGTGAAGTAGAACAACTCTGCAATGAGCACGATCCCAGCGTGAATGCAAAAATATCTGCGGTACGCAGCTTAGCAGATATTTGTTTTCTGCACGTTCTTATATGGTTAATTACGTGTATTGTCTTGTCTGTTTGTGTTTCGGTATTTTTGGTGTTAAGTATTTTGCATACAGTTATATAAGTGTCTTGTTCATTCGTATTCGTCCTTCGGGTCTGTGAACGCCTAACAACCCACAGTCTGATTTCTTTTTATTGTTTTGAATTTCTCAGCTTATTGGAAAAATTGTTTGTTTTGTTTTTTTGGTGATTGAAGTTCGGCTTTTGCTCACGTATGTTTCTTCATTTCAAAGACCAACCCTCGCAGTGACTGGCTACAGTATAGATGAAGGAAAGGATTCATTTGTCAATCTTCAGATGAGTGTGATTTGATTTATTTTAGTGTTTCCGAAGAATTTTTCCTGTTCAGGAGTTATTTAAGGTCGCTTTAAGTCCTCCTTTAGTCTTTTTGAGTCAAGCCTAAAAGCACCTCAGTTCACTGTTGCTACCATTGCCCACTTCCGAGTTTTTAGCCAATGGCTGTATTATCGAGCATGGTGAGCCTCCATTCTGAAAGCACCTCAGTTCACTGTTGCTACCATTGCCCACTTCCGAGTTTTTAGCCAATGGCTGTATTATCGAGCATGGTGAGCCTCCATTCTGACGCGCGGTTGCAGTGGTCATCGATCTTACGCAGTCACGTTTTTTGCTACCTCGTTCGATTTAAGTTTAAGTACGAGAATTTTTCGTACCTTATCGCAGGTTCTTTAAGGGGGGCACCGAGGCTATGAGTGGGACCTATAATCTAGATTGACATTTCCTTAGATCACCAGAAGAATATAGGTTTTTTCTTGGCCCTTCAAGGTGTGCTTTGGTATTTCGCTTTCTCCATTTTAGTCTTTGGTCTATTTAAGCGTTTGTTTTTGTTTTTCTGGCTTTCTATGGGTCTGAAGTTTCTTGTTTATCTCGATGACGCATTTGGTAGTCATCAAGACGGCTTCCGCGGCCCGGTAGCTTTTATTGAGCGCAAGGGGCTTATTCTTCCGGTTTCCTTATTGGTAAGGAGAAATCCCAACGGGTCCCAATACTAGTGAGCGAGTGGCTCGGGTTTGCGGTCTGCACCATTTGTTTTACGTTTTAGATTCCCGAGAAGCAAGTTTTCAGCTAGTAGAAGCGGGTTTGGCCGAATTCTGCAATTCAAAATGAGTCATCTTTCTATCGTAAATCAGCTGGGATGGCTGGTTCCATTATTTCAGTTGCCTTAGAGGTGGAGCCCATTCCCCTCTTCGTACAAGCCAGACGAAGGTAGCTATGGAGTCTTCATCGGCTTAGGATCACCTTTTTCGCTTCACTCCCCCGCGGCTGGTGGAGTTGAAGTTTTCGTTTTTGTGACATTGACTCTTTAAACGGTAACTCCATTCGGCACCCCCTCTTCCCCCAAATTTTTTCCAAAGTTGTATTTCCGGACGTAAGCGACGCTTCATTTCGCGGCTTTTCCGCCCTGTGGCTAGCGTTATGTTCACGATCGATTATTTGGGTCTAAGTTCTATTTTTTTTTTTTGCGAATTTGATAGCTATTTAATATTATGTTATGCTTTCTTTTGTAGAGCGGTTAAAGCACAAGAGGGTGAAAATTTTCTCGGACAAGCAGAGTGCTGCCAGAGTACTTTCCTTTGGTGTCTTTAAGGTCCATACAGTCGGTGGCTCTAAGCGTTTTTCATGTTTGTTTTCGCATGGTATTGCCTTGGAAGCGCAGTGGATTCCTAGATAGCTCAAGGGGATGGCTGATCTTTTGCGCCGTTTCATTGACGAGAATGATTCGCCAGTTAATCCCTATGTGTTTCGAGTCGTTGAAGCCAAATGGGGTCCTCGCACGAATGTTAACCGTTTGACATCCTATTATAGAGCGTTCAGCTTCCGCGTTTTGACCCCTAGTTTGCTTCTCCTCGTTGTAGGTGTGTCCGATGCCTTTGTCCGAGACTGGAGTGGAAAGGACAACTGGATTTTCTTTCCAGTGTGCCTGGTAGTAGTCGCCTGATTTGAGCCTGATTTGGCCTTGTATGCCCGGTTTGGCACATTTGTGCGGCATGTGAGCCTGATTTGGCTTATTTTTTAGCCTGATTTGGCATAATCTTCAGCCTGATTTGGCATATTTGTGAGCCTGATTTGGCATAATCTTGAGCCTGATTTGGCATATCTACAAGCCTGATTTGGCATATCTGTGAGCCTGATTTGGCATATCTGCGAGCTTGATTTGGCATATCTGTGGGTCTGCTTTGGCTTGATTTGTGAGTCTGATTTGGCATATCAGTGAGCCTGCTTTAGCTTATTTTTGAGCCTGATTTGGCATGTTTCAAGTCATTTTGGTGTCGGCTGGCTTTGGGCCTGTAATATAATTTTTTCAATTCTTCTCTGCGCGAACGGACGCCAGAAGAAGCTAGGCTTGCGCACCCAGTTCAGCCTAAGTAGCTGCTTTCTGTTAGTTTTGTCAGGTGATTGCTGCAGATTTTGCCTCTAAATCGCGATGTTTTCCATCTAAAATATATACATGTAATAGTTTTATGTCGATTTATGTGTCCATGCAAGCGCAAAGTAGACCTATTTTGAACTCCGAGGCGTTGTCCCGTAGCTGTGACCTAGTGTTTTATTGAGTTCTCGCCTCAGTCCTCCTCTGCGTTTCCATTAGTTCGTAGAATTGTCCAAGCTCAATCTTAGGAGTACGGTATATTATACTTTCATTCTAGTGCAAGTGTTTCTTTATTCACGTTATTTGGGAGAGGAGTTTAAGAGGCATATTAAGCCATTAGTTAGTGATGTTTCTAAGTAAGTACCGCACCCACAAGTGAGCGCGAGTCTGACGCAGGGCCCAATCCAACTTGTAGGAGAACAGCTGCTGATTTGTCGGATATCCACGCCGGTTGGAGGTGAGAGCCCACTAAGGCGGCATAGGCATTTTCGGCATGGTCTTAACGAGCTCTCCGTATCTAGGTCACTTTCAGTCCAGGTGTATTTCGTAGAGATATAGATATATTTCGGCATATTTTCCAGAATTTGCGTGTAATTGTTAGCGCTTAGCCTTATCTAAGTCACTTTCACTCCAGGTGTATACAAGTTTTAGTATATTTTCCAGTGTATACGTTTTATATATTAGAAGTTCTGCTTTTGTCTATTGCAGTTCTGAGTAATTTGTTTAGAGTTCTGGCGGGGGACGTAAGTTGCGCCTGGCCCGCCCCAGATTTCCTGTGCTTTTTTCCCTACGGGGTTTTTTGGGACAGGTTTTTTCTGGCCACCCTGGCACACTTACATGTAGCTTTTAGTTTTATTTCATTTGCTGTAGTGTTTTATCTTTTGGGTATAATTAAAGTGGGTTATGGCGTTACACCCAGGCCATATCCAATATTCTCCATGATTTGTTGCTTATGTTGTTTCTTGTTTTCCTATTAACTTCTGGAAAGTGCAGAAGTAATATGTCAAAAACGAGTGCGAGTGTTTCATCAGGGGTTCCAGACACCGAGAAACAGATGAAAGCACGAGGTGTCTGGAACCCCTGATGAAACACGAAGCACGAGTTTTTGACATGGCTTCTCAAACTAGTGTGAGAATTTAGTGGAATTATTTCCGAAGAATAGGTAATTAGAGGACGTGCTTAATAGGCTATTGTTTGTTTCTTATTCGTGATAAATTAAATGAATACTTAATATGCGGTCATGCTGGCGGGTTTTTTAATAGATTAACATTACGGCGCGTGATGGAGGTCGAGTCCGGATCAGAACGATTTCGCGTTCCTAAAATTTCTTTTCAAGAAAATGTTCTGTTGAATGACGACGTTCCAGCTTCAACTAAGTATAAAAACAAGTGGGTGTGAGCAGTTTTGCCGAATGGCAGAGGTTAAGAGAGGTTCAAGTTCCGGTATTAGATTGTGGTGGTCTCTTCAAGGACTACCACTTACACAAGGTTACCTCTCTGAGCGCAGATATTGTCAGAATGGATGTTCTGTCGCTGAACTATTGGTTGTCAAAATTTGTGGTGGAGGTAGCTAAAAAGTCCGGTAAAAGATACCCTGTCAAGACTGTTTATGGTATCATTTGTGCGCTCAAGCGTTATTTGGAAGAGAAAAATGAATCCGAAGCTTTGAATCCTCTGGACGCTAGTGACAAACGGGTAATTGACAACTTTTAGACCGCATTGTTCAGGATTTTAAAATGCACTGTTTTGGAAATTGAATTTGGTGTGTTGTTTTGCGAAGGTTTGTCCTGTTCCGACGTTGCTTAGATGCCGAGATGAAGGATGGCGTTCGAGAAGGGCTTCGCATTAAGTGCAAGAAAGAGGAGAAGGAGTTTGTGAGCGAGCAAGAAGAAACAACATTCTGGTGTCTAAGAAAGAATACTATGCTGCCCTATTGTTGTAAGTAATGATTGAAGCGGCAAATATACTGTATTTAGTATTAAGACTGATTAAAATTCAAGTTCCTTGATCAGTGTCTTGATCAGTTTTTGAACTAATCGAATGTGTCTTGATCGGTATGTTCATTGGGTATCAAAATACATGCACCTGACTCATCAGCACATAAATAATTAATGAGTTTGAGAATGAATTATATTGTTCCATTCCATTTACAACAGTGAAAAATATTTTCATCAATCAAGAAATCTAATCTGAAGGGAATTAGGGTAGTTGCCCTTCTATACAACCTCAGCTCTTTTTAGAAATCAGGTTAATGGTTTCTGTTTCCTACAACAAAAGAAGTAATAAAATGATTATGGTGGACGTACAGCTTGTTTTATAAGAAATTATTTTTGAAAACAAACACTTAGAAGAAAAAAAGGAAAATCTACAATGACAGAACAAATAAAAATTAGTAACTACAAATAACAAACAGCAAAATAAATGAGCTTCATACATGTAAACAATCATCCACATGCTAAAAAGTTATTTGTAGCATGCTGTAAAATTTTGTAACAAACACCTGATAGCAGGTTATTATCATGACAAACAAATAGCCTCAAGAGTTTGGATTCTCACCTGTTTGCCTGTGTACGACGAGAACGATGATGATGACCCCGATATGAGACTTTTGGATCTCTACGACTCGAATGTGAATTAGAATTAAAAGGGGGCAAAGTGGGACGCTTTAATTTGAAATGAAACCTATAAAAGCTGTTCGACCACACGAAGTTCATGAAATATAACAAGACGATTCTGGCCAGCCAAACACATTTTCAAAATGTGGACTGATCAAAGCTGAAAGCCTTTAGGTACAATCAATAGCAAGTTCCCTGAAGCTGTTCCCGTGGGCAAAGGAGTAATCCGATGTCAGTTTGCTGAAAGCTGAAATATGCTCGAAGGATTTGTATATAAACACTCGATGTTCACATACGGTGGACATCCCAAACGGCGCTTTTAGTAACTTCACGCACAGAGTTTTGAAGGCAATTAAACAGTAGGTTTTATAAGTTTAATTTAAGGTTTCTTGCTAAATTTGATTATTTCTTTTTCTACGAACAGCAGTTTTGTAGGTCCTTGTAGTTTAGTATCTCTCTCTCTTTAGTATCTCTCTCTCACGCTCAGCCTCCATGCTTCGATCGATCTTCTTTTCTCGGGTTTGCGCAAGCGCAGTTACGCAAAACAGGCCAAATTACGTCATTGACCACTAGCCAATTGAGCGGTTTTTGCGCTCTGTTGTCATTGACAACAACGCGAAACGTAGAAAACTAGCAAGGTAAAACTCAATGAAAAATGGTAGAATCTAGATTCAGACAGCAAAAAATGGAAAACAAAACTACAAGAAGAGCAAAAATATTGAATAAAGGATGCATAAAAGCAAGATTGTGGTACTAACAGCAGTTACAGCGCGGTTATAAAGCTAGCGAAGCGACATCACGAGCCGCCTGTTTTGCTTTACTTTAGCGGTTTTCCTAGCTGACTTGCTTGATTCTCTCTTCAGATTTTTTGTCTGAATAATAAAGTTCACTTTTGCCTGGCCAAAGCTAATAATAGCGCAAGTTTTAAAAGAAAACTGGAGTTTAAAAATCACGGTTTTTGCTCATTCACAAACAACAAACAAACTTGTGAATGAAGCTGCCAACGATTCTGCCCGGGTTAGGCAGGCAATATCGTAAAATACCGCCCGCTCTCGGAACCAATCAGATTGCAGGATTTGGAGGATTCCACCCGCTCGCAAGCTTGGAAAAAAATAATATTTAAAATTTTATGCTAGGACCACAAGTGACCATAAGAGAAGAACAAGGAGTGAGTGTTTTTAATGCGATTATTATGATTATTATTTATCTGGTTTTTCTTTTTTAGATAATGGACTATGGAAAAGTATAGGAATCTGATAAATTTCAGTTTGTCTGTAATATATAGATATATGTTTAAACTGCTTACATGATAATAATAATCATTGTGGTGCTGAAGCGGGGGAAGTTGTGTAAAAGTGAGGGAAGTTGATAAATGGACAGACGATAAAGGAATTTGATGAAATCATGACAATAAATAAGGAGCTACACCCTAGAAGTGATGTTGCCAGAATATACCTATCCAGAAAGAAGGGAGGAAGAGGCCTGATCAGTTGTGAGAGCTGCGTGAGGAGAGAAGAGAACAACTTGAGTTGGTATGTGAGAAATAGTGAAAAGGAATTACTCAGGAAAGTTGGAGATAGCAATGTAGTCAACATCTCAGAGGCTGTGGACCCAAATGAGTACAAAGTGAATTAAGTAAAGGAGACGGAGAATGAATGGAAGCAGAAAAGAATGCATGGGCAGTATGTGAGAGAAAAGGAAGGTATTGACTGGGATAGAACTTGGCAGTGGATTGCAAAAGGAGATCTCAAAGGATGTACTGAGGCCCTGATATATAGCGCCCAGGAACAAGCTTTGAGAACAAATTATACGAGATTTCATGTTGATGACACAGCAGAATCCCCTTTGTGCAGAATGTGTGAAAGTAAGGGAGAAACGGTGGCCCATGTGGTGAGTGAGTGCGGTAAGCTAGCGCAGACAGAATATAAAGGAGGGCATGATAACGTGGCACGGTATATCCGCTGACAACTTTGTGATAAATATGGATTGGAAAGAGCTAATAATGTGAAAGGTTTGAACCCAGGAGTCATTTCAAAAGTAGGTTGAGTTTGATCGTCCGGGTGAGCGTAGTCCTGAATAGGACTGTTGTTGTTGACAGTGACTGACGTTTAATTAACCTTTGCGGTAGTCATTTTCAGTGTCAAAGTGAGTTGTATCACGTCAGTTTATGGTATTATACTCTGGTTATTGATCTGATTGGTCAATACGTCGCGATATTATTCCTCCTGGTGTTCATGCGTTTGCACGGCTTCAATACCCGTAACTTGTTTTTAATGGTGTTTTAACCTTTTTTTTAATGGTGTTTTGACCTGTTTTTAATGGTATTTTAACCGACTTTTAATGGTGTTTTAACCTCATGCTTTTAATAATGTTTTAACCTTTTTTTAATGGTGTTTTTAAAAACCTTTTTTATGATGTTTTAACCTGCTGTTAATGGTGTTTGAACTGGTTTAAACCAGGTTGAAATATATTTAAAACTGTTTTTAAAGCCAAATAATAAATTTCAAATTCAGCAAAAACGTTCTAAAATACTTTGTACTAGTGTTTTAAATTAAACAGGCTAAAACACCCTTTAAACAAGTGAAAAACTATTTTTGAACTACATTTTAAATATAGATAATATATAGATTTAGCCAGGGCTAAAAGCGAAGCTCTGGTTAATAATACTTATAAACAAAAAAAAAGTAACTGTGAAAGGTTTGAACCCAGGAGTCATTTCAAAAGTAGGTTGAGTTTGATCGACGGGGTGAACGTAGTCCTGAATAACCAGAGTATAATACCATCAACTGACATGATACAACTCACTTTGACTCTGAAGATGACTACTGCACAGGTTGTCGAAACATCAGTCACTGTCATCAACAACAGCCCTATTCAGGACTACGTTCACCCGGACGATCAAACTCAACATACTTTTGAAAAAAAAAAAAAAAAACGTGTAATGTTAAACGGAGACGACAATGAAAATGTCTTCAAGACTGATAGATCTAATTAGCAAAAAAAAAAAAATTGCACGAGCAGCACACTTTTTCTTCTATATTAGCGAAAATAAATTTGCATGTGCAGCACGCTTTTTTGTCTTTCCCTTGCCGTTGTTTTACACCACTACAACGCTGTTTTGTACGACTAAAACGTCAAACTTCCTAATTACACATGATTTTTATGGAGGAATTGTCGTATGTGTTTACCCAATATTTTGTTTCCTGTGTTCCTGTTCGCTTTTACTTTCCACCGCCGCTCATTTTCACCTTGCTTGCCGCTAGCATTTCTCATTTTCTTACCGCTGCTATCTTTTTCTCCCTACGAAATTCGTCTCCTTTGTTTTCAATAACTCGCTCTAGCTGTTTCTCTGTTATCCACGTTAGTGTAAACATAAAAAATAACGCCGAAAAAGACACGACTTTGTTGTTGTTGTTTTTTTCTTTCTAAAGGTCCGGGCGGCCATGTTAAAAACTTTGAGTTGCATTTGGGTTGCCATACCTGTTGATTGAGTTATTTTACATCGGTATGCCTGTGGTGCGGACAGACGGTCGCTCGCTCGGTGTACGGTCACTTGATTACCAAATTTTCTCGGATGGGTAGATTACCACGTTTCCTTAGCTATGGGGCTCCGCAGCGCCGCGCGTGGAGCTCCGCTAAAAATACAATTAAAATATAGCATTTTGCGAAGTAAACATTTTCTTTGTGACAATTCTTTAAAACAGGTAATAAAAGTAAGTCAAAACACCATTAAAAGCCAACTGAGAAACCCTTTAAAAATAAAATCACTTACAACTGGAGTTGTCTGAACCACCTACGTGTATTTCCTGGGATTTTTCTCAAAAACTCACCATACTGATACTCCGTTAAAAATGTTTTGTAAAAATTAAAACAGGTACTGGAAAAGTGAATTCTTAAACTAACGAACCAAATCATCAAGTTCAACCAAGTTTTCTACAAAAAATATAGTTTATTTTCTTCTCTCCTACTATGACACATTTGTTAGCCAAATTCATCTGCACGAAACGAAGGTCGCAAGTTGCTGGTACAGCATAATGTATAGATTTAGCCAGAGCTAAAACCATAGCTCCAGTTCATAAATTTATAATTTAAACCAAACAATAAACTTGCCATCCACAAATGGGTTACATTTAATTGGAGAGATCCGTAAGACGGTATGACGGAAGGGTGGCGCTGGGTGACTTTAAAGAAAAAATAATTTCCAAAAAGTGCCAAAATGAAACAACATCTGAAATCTTTCATTGAGTTAAAAGTCTCATTTGTACACCTAATAAATAGAAATCACCTTTGGCCGGGTTAGATTAGGCGTGGAAAACAAATTCTTCCCAAGCAAAATGACCTTTTTGCTGACCAACACCACCGTTATTTTATAAAGGTAATTGGACAGTCCTGAAATATAATTTTATACTATAAAGGCCGTAAAGACACGATAGTACTCGGTGGCAGCCAATTTGCACTTTATGACTTATCGGTGTTATCTCTCTGTCTAAAGGAAAGGCCAAAATGAAAAATTGGACCGGAATTTTTTTTGTGTGGCTCGGTACAAGTCTGGTCGCGCTAAACCAGCCTTTGTACATCATCTCTGACGTTCAGACCTCGGACAGAATTTATGCCATTCCTTTTTTTTTTTTTTTTTTCCTCATTTTACTTATATATTCTGCATTTTTTTTACAAGACAAATTCCACTCATTTAATATTCAGGACGATTGAAGCACTCGCTTCCCTTCCACAACAAATTATAAAAATAACAACAACATAAAACGTTTAGTATGAAGAATTCATTATTAGACGGGACTGTTCAGTCAGGTCAATCTGCCATTATGTAGTATGCAGGGTAATAGTGAGTCTTGAGCCAAAACTTTCGAAAAACTCATATTTTAATTCAATTTCCAAAATCACCCGTTTCGACCACACACTTCTGAATGTTGCTAAGTGCCAAACTTGTAGTGCGAGCTGTCGGGTATTTGAATGAACACTAGTAATGAGGAAGAGGTCTCAGAATAATTTTCGTTTGCATTTTACTTCTAAAACACAATATTCATTTGATACACGCGGCATTTTAAGTACCCCTGCATGAATGTTAATGGACAACTGAAAACAACAACTGGCAAAGCGATAAGAAAGAGATCTTGACAAACAATCAACACAAGAAGTATAATTCAATGAAGCATTTAAAAGGACAACAATTTTTATTCACGAAGACATGTATCCAGAGTGAAGTGTTACTGAAAATCCTGAATCACGAATAAAATCTTGCAGATTTAAGCCTTAAGTTTTAAGTCGCCATCGCAGCGTTTGCTATTTTTCAAGATGAACACCGCTTAAAACTTTCTTTTCACAACCGAAAGGACTACTAAACTATTCTTCAGAACGCTTTCTTTTTTAGTCGCGGTCAGAAAATGTCTAAAGACTTTTTAAGTTCTGTACTAGGTCAGATCATTGTCTCAAATCTTACAAATGTGCTTGAAATGACGGCATAAACAATGTTCGACTTTATGAAACCAGAAAAAAAAATCAAATGCGATATTATTACTCACGCTTACCGGTCGAGATGCAGCTCGGAAACCCATCAAGTAAGGCCAGAATCGGCTAAGACTTTTCAACCTTCTTACGCATCTAGCAAGGCGAAGTAAGCTTACTAAGAGTGGCTTTTTTTAAAAACAATGATTTCCGATTTCTTTTTGTTGTTCGGCGCATTTCTCAACCACAAACCACTAAACAAGCCAGCCAAGAATAACCAAAGAATCTTGGTAGAACCAGTGCAAAAAGAGGGTTAAAACATAATAAGATGACACAAAACCCTGTCAGCTGCAGCTATCGGCAAACAAGTCTCTTATGCTCCATAAATTTTCCACATAAATCCTCTTCGCCAGCTCTTCGCCTGTTAACTCTTGTTCCCTGCCTTTCTCTTCTTTGTCTTTACCTTCGCGTTTCACTTATAAGCAAAGGGGTTGGATTCCGCTTTTGTTTGTTGCCATAACAATTTTTTAGAAACAGTTTACTGGAAACTGAGCACTACGGTCACAAAATCCTTTTGCTATGAAATAATTGAAAACAAGTTCCTAAAGTAAACAAGTTTTGAACGCGACGACAATGGCCACGCCATTTCTTGCGCAAGAAAAACGCGGGTTGCACAAATACATCGCACGATTTCCCGCCAAGAAAATATAACATACTCCTTCCCCGACGGGCCAAAGAGTGTACAGGCGGGCGTACGCTGACGTCACAACCAAAATTTCTTGGATGTATAGTTTACCAAATTATCTTAGCTATGGGGCTCCGCTCGGGCGCGCGAGGAACTCCGCTACAATTCCCTCTCTATTTGAGGAACTAGAAGTACAAACTCACCATACACAATGACTTTTATGTGTTTTCTTTGCTCTAGCAGGCTCGTACCAGCTTCGTCTCCCAGTTGCGTGATGCGGCAAATATAACCACCGGTATCGGTTTCACTAACAGGATCGATTAACAATGAACCGTTAGAGAGAAGTGTAAAGCGAGGATCCTGTTCCGTTTTGACGCGTTTGAAGTTCTTGTACCACACAAATGTGGGTTTGGGGTACCCTTCTGCAGAGCACAAGACAGTCCCTGCTTTCCCTTCTCGTAGAATTTGATTATCGGGGAACTGTGTGACGAAGACTTAAAAAAACGGAATTGAAAAACAGGTTACATTAAATTACTAATAAATTATAATGAAGTTCAGATATAACGCGCACTCTCGCACTCTGATTGGCTGAAAGGGGTTTGGTCCACAATCGGGTATCATTTATGGCATATTGATACAAGTAGTCCCCCATTTTCCTCGGGACGGAAGAGTGAGCAAAATCCGCCAGCACGCGTGAAAATCACTAGCCGCGAGGGAGGTGACACGCGGAGAGAAAAGTGAAAAACCCGTGCTCAATTATCCCTAAGGAAAATGAAGAACTACTGGTGGTCTATCAATAGTATGAAGAATTGGAGTTTCTTGTTCAAGTTAGTTTGAGTTGGAGAGTAGGGATTTCTTAAAGCCTAATCTAGAATAGGGCAGCAAAATTGCATTTATTCAAGGACTGATATAAGCTAAGGGTTCCAGGGTAAAGTCCCCCCTACCTTGGCATCTGAACAAAGCTTTCGACATCTTCTTGACATGTTTGTGATTTTTGAAAGGTTCCATATGCAACAATTTTAAGACAAACACGTCCCAAGAGCTTTTCGGTTAGAAAGTGGCGGGAGAAAGGAAAAAGCCGTGAGAACAAGGTTGGTGGTCGGGTCGGGCTATTCGCCATTTGCGCATCTCCCATAATACACCTTACTTGCCCCCCCGTTCCCCCCCCCCCCAAAAAAAAAAAATTGCGTAACGTTTTCTTTCTTTTTTTTCCTTTTTTTTCATATCTCCTTGGTATTACAGCCGTCCTAAGAGAAGCTGAAAACAATGCTTATGCAAAATTCGGGGGGGGGGGGGGCAAACAAGGTGCATTTTGGAAGATGTGCGAGTAGTGAATTGTTAAAGGCGTAGAATTGAACTGAAGCCTTCAAATCAACGACTCAGACTTCAACACATCTTCTCGGGTTTTCATTGGATCGGCACTACATGAAGTCCATCAAAATTGGCGTAGAAAACACACTTAGTAACTTCGTCAAGTGGGCGATGGTAGCGCATTTGCGACTTTCGCGATCAGTCTCCATGATAATATTTGACTGTTTTCCCCACAAAATTTCTCAAACAAGATCATTAGTCCCAAGACGAAATGAAAACATTTATTATGCAAAATATTTTGGGAAAAACAAATTGCATCATCAGGAACGTGATAGTAAATTGGTAGTACATTGAAAGATACTTACACGCGATATAGAGAGTGAATGTACTTTCGGTTCTGTCCCCTTTACAGGTATAATCTCCACCATCGTCGACAGCAGTGTTTTGGATCACAAACGTGTACTTATTCCCTCTTTCCTCTACATAGTATTTATCCCTCATAAGTTCGTCTGGGTTGAGACGAGCTGTGACCTCATTTCCTTTCACATCAAACCAACCAACAAAGTTCTCGCCATCTTTCATTGTACAAACTACTCTAAAAGTTTTACCGACGGTGGTGATTCCATTGACTAACAAATCGATTGTAGCATCTGAGGTGAAAAAAAGATGGATTTTCACAAGTTATTCAAACATTTCTATAAAGCAGATACCTTATGGAAATAGTAATGCCCAAGGCAAAGTGTTCTTCGCGGGTTTTGCTCGTTTTCCAGGCAGAAACCGCTCAGTAGACTCGTCAATATACCGTATGAATTCGAATGCGAATTTGTTCGAGTACGTCCCCGACTGGGGACTACACTCAAGTTTAGAAAGAGAAAGAAACATTCGTCGCTTACGTCCTCCATAAAACGTGAAATTAGGCTTTTTCACGTCGTAGTCATGCAACGACGGCAAAGAATGTCCAAAAAGCGTGACGCACGTGCAAAGTTACTGTTTTGCTTTATAAACCTACTGCTTTTCTGACGTTCTCGTTGCCGTCGCTGTTGTCCTTCCTAAAGCTCCCTATTGTCAATTTATTGACTAATACTCGAGTTTTGACACAGTTGAATTCCAGCAGCCGGAAAAGATGAGACACCAGACTTTTAACACTCAGATCAGCCAAACACGCGAGCAACTACTCATATAAACGTTAGTTTATTTGAAGCCAATTTTTGTCGAGTTATTGTGAAGCTAATAGCGGCAAATTTAACAACTCGGAAAAACTAGTTCAGTAGTTGCCAGATTTCTCGATTTCTCGGTCACGAAGTTGCGTGTTCTCGAATTGGGTTTGTACATCCTCTCATTGCAGAACAAACATGCTTACAGTGTAACTTTTAAATGCGCTCAAATAGGCGTGTTTCGTATTCCCGGGAGGCCTAGGACGAGTGCTTTTTTTTGGGCGAAAACAAGGCTAATGCAGGTCACTTCTAACCAAGAAGATAAACAATAATGAGAAAACTGCGGCTTAGTTGCCGGGAAAAAGGGAAATTTGAAACGTTGAAAGGTTTTGGTGGTCTCAAAACTTACTTACAGGCTTGATAAATCATTGTTTTAAACAGGAAAAAGAAAATCAGCTCGTCGTCACGAAGGAAAACAACGAGCCTAACCCGAAATTGACCGAAATAGTGGTCGGTGAGTGAGTTCAATAAACATGCAAAGATGGTTTCAAAATCCTTAAACAAGGTTATACGCTGAAGCCATTTTAAAGCCATTTTCAGTGATGGTTAAAACTTAAGCCATACCTTCCATTTGAGTGTACGTACTTGTTGAAAGCCTGCAAATTAAATTTTTGTTGACATTTTTTCTAAGGAACCGAATGCAAAATGTATTTGAAAAAAAATAAACCGACGGGGCAGACGTTCTGCATAAATTCCTTGTACTGTAAGGAAGTTAACTCGGTTTAAACGGAGATGACTAAACTAGTATAAGTTTATTTTTACATAAACGGTTACATTTGGCTCACATTGTTTATCTTAACATTCAGTCACATAAAGAAAAGCGTAAGCACATTGCACTCGACAAGAACTCGAACACAGAATTTTATACAGACGATATACTGAGCAGTTTAAACTCCATTTTACAGATATACACAAGGATAAAATAGAATACTGCGAAGTAAGTTAATTAAAGGGAATAAAATATTGTCATTTTAACAAACTTTACCCTTTTCAAGCTTAAAAAGTTTACTTCTTCTTTTGGATTCGTCGCTCTTTTTCTTTCTTCTGTTAATTACGATCAGCGCGCTTTTCCCTCTTATTTGCAACAGATAACCCTTTGGCTTACTGGTAAAGTTTAAGCTTTGGAATCTTGTTATTTTTAATATTCCTATCGTTTTCCAGCGACTCAGCGGCAAATCACCTATGTTTGTTTTTGTTTTTGCAAAGACGCTGACCCGCACTGGCCTCACAATAGTGCTCGACCCAGGGCCGTCGGGGAATACGAAACTTGCCTGTTGCTTGCAATGCTCTGAACATCTTAGAGTGACCTAGTTCAACACCAGTCTTCTGCAATCTACTCACCTGAAGGACAAATCTGCCAGAAGGATACAAATCCCAGCATCAAAAGAACTCGAAGAAACATTTCCGCCTGTAAACCTCCCATTCCCCTAAGGCATGGATGATACAAAGAAGTTGTTTCAAACAGCTACAGAGATGGAACAAATCTCTCCGAAAACGCCTAGACTGACTCAGTTGATGCCGCCATTGTGATCAAGCCACACAGAAAATTCAAATGTGAGCGGCATAATTGAAGCACTTCTCTGTCGTGGATATGGTTAAATTCCTTGATAATAAATAAATAAAATAAATAAACTGTCTTGCTTTCGCCAGTTGAAATACACAACAAACGTTACAGAAAGTGAAGTAACTATACAGATCATGAAAATCGCACAGATTACATTATTTACAAGTATCATATAAAACCTGATAAAACATTAGATATCTATATTGTTAAATTGCTAAATTGTATTTAAACCTTATTCTATTAAAGTGACTATTCTTAAAACGTTATGTATTAATCCGTGGTAATTGACTTGCTTGTGATCTTAACTTCTTGGATGACTCTTTGACTTTCGGCAAAAGGGTATATAATGGATGGTCAACATTGCTCTTAATCTTGGTGAACAACCTGCGGTCACACTTTTCTAAAAGGTCATAGATATTAATTAACTCAGAAGTGTAACGTCGCTTATTGCACCTTTTTAAAAAAACATCATATGGTGTTTAAATCAACCTGGCTGGCTCCATAGACTGGACGTGCGTACGTGATCTTTGGCAGAACAATGGCCTTATGGCAAGTTCTTCAATAAGATTAAGAGTGTGGCTCTGACAAGAACTAGCAAAGACCCCACAAAGAAACGGAAACTCGGGCTATAACGAGAGGAGATGAAACAACGTCTGCATTTTCTCTTCAGTTCCGTCAAAGAATGACATGAAAAAACAAATCGAGAGGCTATCTGGACAATATCAATAATTTATTTATTTTTAGTCATTTGTGGTCGCATTATACAGGGTGTCCCAAAAGTTCGTTCCTCTAATTTCATGCACTATAATTTTTGATCAAAACTTATTTTTACATGAAATTTCTAGAAGATGTTTATTTCTCTATCGAGAACACATGTTCAGAATTTCAGTAACTGGCACTTTTCATAAACCTGTGCTGGACTTGGGTTGCTTATGTGAGAGCTTCCTGGTCGAGTCTCCTATTTCGTATCTAGCCTTCTTTAAAACTATTTTAGCTGCTTTATTCGGGATTATTGGTCTTCCCCTTCGTTTCTTCTATGTTTCCAAAGTTTAGTTCTTTGTGAAAATATCAAATGATATAAAATTTCAGCACCACCAATTTACATATGATTAGATGAAAGAAGAAAAAAAGAAAGCCATCATAAGGCGAAAAGTTCGAAACGCAATCCGATTTTCAAACTATTAAATCTTAAATGAACGCTACTAAGAAGAGCTTTTCCTGTGGTACTGTTTATTATGCTGTACAAAGTGGTTGTAACGTTTGAATCGGAAGAGGTAATCCTAAAGTGTGACAATTCAAATGAAAGCTCCTGAGCAGTACTTTCCTGCGGTTATGTTTATTATGTATAGGTCAAATCGAAGCTTCAACATGCCCCCCCCAGGGCATACCCCGGGCATTTGACACCTTTGCCGTCCCGGGGAGGAGGGAATTTGATTGTCAGAGTCTTCCAGGGGGTGGGGAATTTGATCCCCATGCTTTAGGGGTGGGGAATTTGAACTGCAACCTCTATTTGGTGTGGCGAGCTATCATGGGGGACGTGGTGTTAGAGGATTATCGTGGAAAAGATTGTGCCTTTGTGGCCAATTGGTTGCTAGGAAGGGGCTTAAACAAGCTTTTTGCCGTATTTGAAGTAGCCTGAGTATCAGGCGTTTCTGGGGAAAAGGGGAAAAATGGAAGCGAAAAAGGAAGAGAGGTGAAGGAAAGAAACGCCTGACACAGATGCTTTTACTGGAGCCTTCCACACAGCATGATTCGATACCATCCAATCAAAATCACTTCCGGTAATTGGGTTGTCAGCTTCACGTGTCAAAAAGCTCGCCTAAAATAAACGGGCCGAGCTCCGGTGCTTGTGTTGCTACGATTTCGCTTTTTTCTGAAACCTCCAATGAGGAGTTTTCGAATACTTGTAATGTAAAACCTGCCGTTTATGAGGAATTATAACAGGGTTTAGGAATTGTGCAAGTGTAAGATCGCCAACGCTCTGTTTGTAAACAAACGTGTGCCCGGAAAATTGTAAATTGCTTTTGCTTACAGAGTTAAATCAGGCGCTTGTCTGGCAGCTAAAAAGCTGGTGTTATCCCTCGTATTCTCGGGTGGTTGAAAGGAGCTGTAAGAATATATAGGAAGGTGCGATGGTGACACACCTATGCCTAGAAATTATCAAGCGGCAGCAGATTCCACCACTTCACAGAGAGCTCGTGAAAGCTGTTACAAGTTCAAAACAAGTGAGAGCCTATAGCAAAGGTCAATCCCGTTGGCGAAATATGATGGCGCCCGCTTGAGCTTAAGACATTTCAAAAGTGAGAAGATTTTGGAAGAGGAAGCGAACGAATTCCAATCACGTACGTTATCGTAACCGCAACAAGCAAAGTCAAGCTTTTTAAAAGCATTGGTGCTATCGGCTATCCCCGCGGCTATCTCAATACATGGCTACCTCGCTCTATTTTCATTTACAGTAACAATACCCTTTTTACGGCAGGACGTTGTAAATCTGAACTTAGATATCTGAAACACTGATATCGTCTTCTTTGTCCCGGTCTTGTGAAACCAATACTTGGACATAGTTTCGGCCTTACTTCGAGTACTTTTTTTCCTTTAAACTACGAGGCCTTGAAAACACAATTCTTGCTCGGGTTTTATTTTCATTCCAGGAAAGAACTTGAGAGCGCCCTCTAGAGCCTTTTTGAATTCCTCTCTGCGTCTCTGTCTGTAAAGGTATCACATACCGGTAACATGAAATCAAAACATCTATGAAAAATTTCAATGACCGTCTCCTTGCCGATCGCTCTTGCGGTCGGTGACGTCAGGGGGTATTGTGTGTTATCCAATCACTGCCACATCCAGATTTTGGATGTGTCACACGAATTGCTGAATGGTTTTGTGTCAGGCCTTCCTTTCTCTTTTCCCCCTCTCCCCTCCCCCATCTAAAATCTCCTCTCCCCTAGCCCCGTAGGAAGGCCTGATACTCAGGCTATATTTGAAGTATTTAAATTTTAAAATTTTTAATATTGTATTTTATTGTTGTGTTTTACAATGAAATACAATACCTATATCGGCGATTCAATACAACGGCATAAAATAAAATAAAATAAAATAAAAAGCTCAGGTCAACTACGTTGACCTACTGCAAGTATGTTAATTAATAAGGTGAACGAAGATGCATGTCAGTGAAATAGTCATGATGTAGTAATCTCAATAGGTGGGATCATTTTTTATAGAACGCTTTGTATGTTGCATGACGAAGAAAAGCTCAGCATTCAGCGATTTTGTAGCAGCGATTTCCGCCGCTTTGCACGAGACTTTTGTTCGTAGTAAATACGCTAAGAGTGTTTCTCAGTTTTTGTTATATTTATAAATATTTTGTTCGACAACTGAGGGTGTTTCCGTCGTCCTTCTGTCATTTTTGTGCCCGTGAAATGTCCCCGGGGTGGGGGCATTTGATCACCTGAATGGACCCTTGTGTGGGGCATTTGAACGGCATTTGGCCCGGGTAGGGGGGAACTTGAACAATAATTTTCAAAAAAGTCAAATGCCCGGGGGGTTGCCCGGGGAGGGGGGGGGGGCATGTTGAAGCTTCGATCTGACTGATACATTATGCTAAAGAAGGTGATTCTAATTTTGAATCGAGCGAGAGATGAACCCTTAAGCGTCACCATTCAAATGAAAGCTACTGAGCAGTACTTTCCTGAAGTGGTAACCTAAATCGCGGAACGGTGGAATGCCGGAATAGTGAAATGTCCAGATTAAAGAACTAATCTTAAGAGTGCGAAACAGCAAAACCTGTTGCGGATTCCTTTTGCGTGGTGCTTCTTAAGTTACATGTAATAATTACGTATTTACAAGAGATGTCTAAGTGATATAATTGAAATGCCACTAGTGAATTTCACTGCTGAACAAACAAGGTCTAGAGGCTGTAGATTAAATCTGAGCCAGTCTCGTTCCCAGGGTTCTCGCCTACTCGTCCCGTAGGGAAAAAGAGTGGGCCCTGGAAACGAGTTTGATTTGAAACAGAAAACAAAAGAAAAAGAAGAAATCGTCGTTATGGCAATTGCAATCATTACAACTCTTATTTGCCTTGTCCGTGTTACAGTGGCATCTTTACGCGCGTCGAATATAGCTTACGATAAGCGGTCTAGATTAGTCGCAGTTAGAGGTCAACATTTCTACCTCTTTTCCCATTGAAGCTACCATCCTTCGTACTGAAAAATATAGGAAATGAATCATATTTTTGAACAGCAGATCAAGATATGGAAGTAAGCAAGATCTTCGTAGTTGAATGAACAACCTAAGCGGTTGAAAAAGAACCTGAAAAATGAAGGCTTGTCAGGGAATCGAACCTTAACCGACGCAACGCTCTATCCATTGAGCTAATCAAACCAACTGGAGAACCATAACTCACCGCGCCCTGATGTAAGGACGAAATGCACGCTTCGTATGTGCTCAGAATACGGCCTATTAGTCGTGCTGACGGTTTGCACGTCGGCTTTCTTAAAGCCTTTTTCCAAACTGCACTTCGGTACCGTTTTGAAGGCGCATTTTTCGCATCGGTTTTCCCATGGATTTCTAAACATTTTCTTGGAGCCTGGAACAGGCTGTAGGTGGGGAGGTAGATCTCGCCATGGCTCGAAACAACAATAGACTGAACAACGGGAATAAGGCGCCAAAACTATAGATAGAAGCTTCTACACAAAAGGCCATTCACCAGTCTCACATACACTATAATGCACCTTTGTTACCCCCCACCCCCCCCCCCCCTTAAAAAAAGTACAAAACAATGGCTTCTATCTGCGTGAATTAAGGTTGCATTCAATTGGGAACTCCAGATTTCGGATTTTTCAATCCAACGCGAAATCCGAAAACAGATTTCACCTCGGAGAAATCCGTCCTCAGGGTGGATTTCAATTAAGAAATCCAAATCCGGATTTCATGGATTTCCTTTTTACCGTTCGATTCTAGCCTGTGTACAGACGTCCCCCTCCCTCAGGAAAAATCAGGAGAGGAGGCGTCTGTGAATCGCCGTCGTTAATCGTGTTCCGGTATACATTTGCATAAATTATATTTTTGTTCTTTCAAGCACTTGTAAGTCAAAAAATAGCTCTGGCGTCTGTGCACAGGCTAGCCGAGCATCTTCACGCAATGTCCGCCCAAAAATCCAGATATAAGATCTCTGATTACAGTCAAGCCAGGTCAAGCGTACCTCCCAAGATGCCACTTATGTATTTATTATTCGAAAGTTGAACCGTTGGTAGTTGTAAATTTCATGATTCATCTCTGTGTGCATTCTTGCATGCGTAATGAGCTGTGAATTCACACGCGATTCAGTTACGAAATTTCTACCGGCTCAATTTCCCTGAATTTGATGTAAATGTCTTCTAATACATTTAATCCATTCAAAGATTTTTAATCTGATCAAATACAGAGAAGTTCTCTTAAAATATTCACTACTCATTACTCATACAGGAATGCCGATTTAAATTTGACACAAGTTACGGGAACGACTAACGGATTCGTTTTTTCAAATAATCAATTCATTAATGGAATCTTTTTGGGGTAAGCTTGACCTGTCTTGGCTGTTAACGTTGGATTTTGTATGTCTTCTCTTTTATTTACAATACCGCAACCGGTGCAGAAAACATCGGTGGTCTTAACTTTTCACGCCTTTTCGAGAGAGCCGAAATACAAATACCGGTAAACAAATGTAAATGTGCACAAAGGCTCAACTTTTCCCCGGGGAATCTGTTCTGAGGTTCATTAACCAATCACAACAACGGAAATTATTTGCGTCATGGCATTAACATTACAACCAATAAGAGGCTGTACCCAACATTCCGGGGAAACGGGAAAACGATTATCGTCGGCGATTCACAGACGTCTCCTCTCCCGATTTTTCCTGAGGGAGGGTGGACGTCTGTACACAGGCTATTCGATTTCGAAATCCGAAAAAGGATTTACAAAACTGTTCTCGTGAACAGCGGTCTTTTTTTGCTAATTATGCGTGCGCGTGCAAGACCGCTGTTCTTAAGGACAGTTTTTCAAATCCTTTTTCGGATTTCCCAATCGAACGGTAAAAATGAAAATCCAAAAACAGATATCTCAGCGTTGAAATCCGTTTTCGAATTTCGCGTTTGATTGCAAATCCGAAATCCGGATTTTAAAATCTAAATCCAGATTTCCCAATTGAACGCACCCTAAGTTGGTGAGCTAGTGTTCAGACACTGAGGTTAATTAACCAACGGACTCTTTAAAACGGAGTTCGAGTTTGAGCCAAAGGGAAGTGAAACTGATATTAAGTTCATGTTGGCGAAGAGTAAGAGTCATTATTATTCATTCAAAATATTTCCCCAATTCTGATTGGCTAAAAGCACATGCATAATTCACCGTAACCAGTTACTGATGACCAAATTTGCCTAACCGGGAAATGACGTCAAAAATGCAGCCCTCTACAGGTTAAGGCACCGCTAACCGAGAAGACCTGGGGACAAGGTTGAGCTGTTTTGGTTGTGAAAAAAAAATTGCGGACATTTCACTCGTTTCAAGAGTAAGAACTACAGCTGGAACTAGGCGAAATAGTAGCTAAAAACACGCAAAAACAGCAAGAAGACATCTCGGAGGGCGACATCTGCTATTTGGAGAATATTTGCGGAGCTGGACAAACCTAAACGTACAGTATTGAAGATGAACTCAACATCGATGCAGGTAAGCATGTTTCAGCTTTGTTTTTAAACTAGGAATTATTTTGAATGAATAATAAAGCAGTTAATGAATTCGGCTTTCGTAGGATGTGAAGAATTAAGCAGCTCTCAGAGGGTGTTATCCACCTCGGCCTTTGGCCTCGGTAGATAACAAACTCCTTGATCTGCTTAATTCTTCATATCCTACGAAAGCCGAATTCATCAATTGCTAAATAAAATTCGAGCTAACGAGCCGTCTTCCACTGTAGTAGAAACTATCTCATCGAAAAGCAAACACTGCAGTTGAAATATTCGAGCTATTATGTCATTCTTAAGTAAAATGCATACGAAAGAAAAGGCTGAACACTTTTTTGGATAATCTAGTAATAACACATTCACCTAAAGAAAATACACAGGAAAACTACTTACCTTGTGTGCCGCCTATCAGTTTAAACGATGGATCGGGGGTCTTCAGTTTTTGCCAGCTTAAGTAAACGCGCTTTTTACATGGCATAATTAAAATGTGTCAAGCCAATTTGCTAAGCAGGTGAAAGCTATTAACAACACTTGATTCACATATTTGTAAATTAAATTGTTTATTATTCAGTTATGTTTTGCTGGCAATATATTTCATGAAATTTAACAGTCAATCTGCTCCAAATATCTAGAAAATAAAAACACTTTTCTGCTTTGTTTAAGAGCGTGTTTCCGTAAAAACCGACCAGTGATTTTGGATCAAAAAATTAATTTCCTTATATTCTGGGATATTAAAGCCTCCACCTTAGTAGATGCAAAAATGCATTTCGTTTGACCGAAAGTGATAAATATATATTTTTTACGAATTTTTGAATTTCCGGGCGGTCAGCGCCGGCGCCATAGCCATTCAAAGTGCAAAAATTGCTAATATTGACCGCACTCTAGAAAAGAAACACCTGGCTCAAAAAGCCTGATTTTCTTTTTAATATACAGATACACCACTGTAGATTTCCGAGCCATATCACAGTTCCGAATTATTTATTTATTTCAACGGTAATGAATTTTTTTCCCCGCACGTGTTTTCGGCTTTCAATCGAAACACGAAAGTAGCTCAACTTTGAGGGTAATTTTAAAAAGTGTAGCACCTGTCTGAACTTCGCTATCTGTATGAATACAATCTAGAAATGATAAAAAAAAAAAAAAAAAAGGAATAACATTTCTGTGCTCTCCACGTTTTCAGAATAGTCTGCCGTTTGAATTTCCCGAAATTTCTTAAACCTGATGATTAACGAACGCTCGCCTTGTCGATCTGCTTATCAAAGTCCAACTTCATTTGATGGCTTGATGGATCGTATCCAAGTTCTTTCACGTTTTAAGGTTTGTTACGAAAAATTGTATCGCGTGACTTTTAAACGTGACATTCTAGAAGCTTCACAAGAGTTCGTAGTTTTCTTTATTTTAGGATCTTGTGTAAGCGTTTCCAAAGCGGTATATTTTGTAATCTGTCTATTATTAGACTATTTGGAATGTTCTAGAACTTTATTGTAAAATTATATAAGTAGGCCAGTCCGAGTTAAGTTTTAACTAGTTTTCATAAGCGAAGAGAGTTTGACGTTAGTCGAGTTTAGTCAAGTGTGACGAAAGCAGTGTTTATTCAAGTTGGCGGAGGCCGTGTAAGTTTATCAAGTTAATTGAAGTTGGCGGAGGTCGTTTAAGTTTAACGAGTTACATGCTGTTGTGGACTTTTACTTCGTGGAAACTACGTTCATTTCTGGAATAAATCTTCTTGTTGCTGTTCCGACAACCCTGCGTTCAGTTTGGTTTGCAAGCTACCCGTCCTCTAAAAGATTACCCGCGTAACAAGGTTATTTCTCAATCACCGCACGTATATCTGAAACTATATTGGCCGTTGATTCCATGTCCTTGGTCCGTTTTAAGAGGTTATCTAGTTTATAAAATGGCAGTATCTGCGAGCGTGACTGGTTCGTGACACCGTCCTGAAAGGTCTTTTGCTAAAATTAGTTGGATGCAATCCTGTTCATTGAGATTACTCTTCAAGACATCGCGGTGAAATTTCTAGGGCAAATAAAACACTTTTCTTTGCAAATAAAACGCGCTGAGTCGCTAACAAAGCGATTTAACCCAGTCCAGATTAAAGTTGAGATATGAGTGACTTTGAATTTCATCCCCAGTTCTCCTGGACTGGACACAAAACAAACAAGGGGTAAAATGGCTACTGATACAGTAAAGTCTTCTTTCTCGGGCTTCGGAAAATCTAGTTGTGGAGGTTTTCGAGGTTCGGATACAGTATGTAGGTTGCGAGAATGCCAGGAAGATATAACGATCCACTTGAAGACATGCCATCTTTCAAAACTCTCTGGAATGATGGAATACGAACTGATACTAGTCAGGGCGGGGCTATGCGATGTGCCACCACACCGGCAAGAAGAAATAACACAGACATAATTTGGCTCGCAACTGGCGTCCTTTGAGGACGTGTCGATATCCTCTTCATTCAGGAGCAAGGAAAAAGCTAAATATATAGATTTAGCCATGGCTAAAAGCGAAGCTCCAACTTTAATAAATTTATAATTTAAATCAAACAATAAACTTTTAATCCACAAATCATTTAACTTAAGGGCACATTCATGTGACTTTTGAGGGAAAGGCTAAATTATCTTAGAGTGAAACATCTTACATCGAATTGATAACCTTATGTGTACACCCAAAAGATAGCAAACATCTTCGATCTTATTCAAGATCACAGTAGATTAGGCCTCGAAAACAAATTCTTGGAAAACAAATCACGCCAAATTTTTTTGCGTTCGACAGGTTTACTTTACAAATTCTTGCCAACAAATCTGGAGGTGTTTAAACCAACCTTTTATAATTTTTTATAACATTTGAGGTGAAACAGTACTATTTATCATACAGAGCTCGGATAGAATGCGGTATTTCACAATTTTTCAAGACAAATTGCACTCAGTCAATATTCAGGGCGAGCCAAACCGTTCAAAAATTTCAGAAAATTTCCAAAATCACCCATACGGCCAGCTGGTTCTCGTTTCTATAGTGCAAGCTGTCAGTGTGGTCGAGTGTTTGAATGAACTTTAACAGAGTTACGCTTCAACATAATAGCGAATTTATTATTATTTGTTTTGTTATTTAATGGTTTCAGTTATAACGATGTGTAATCTTATAAAGCGTTTGATACGCGCGACATTTTTGAGTACTCCTGCAAGCGATGGTCATGAACGATGAAAACAAACGACACGGACAAGCGATTAAATTGCAAGAGAGACTACTAACAATCAAAAAAAGAGATATAATTCCGTGAAACATTTACAGAGACAACAATTTTCATTCACGAAGACAAGTATTAAAGTGTCTCTAAAAATCCTGAGTCTTTAAGCGTAAAGCTTAAGTTTATGTTTTAGCCGGTTTCCCGGCGCGGTGTTTACTGTTTTTGAAGGTGAACTCCTCGAAGCAAGAAAATCGCTCAAAGTTTTCTTTCTACAGCCAAATTTATAACTAAATATTCTTCGGAACGTTTTCTTTCTATTTGTGGTGAGCAAATATATCTGAAGGCTTT
Source organism: Porites lutea (assembly GCF_958299795.1). Lineage (NCBI taxonomy): Eukaryota > Metazoa > Cnidaria > Anthozoa > Scleractinia > Poritidae > Porites > Porites lutea. The sequence continues at coordinate 7,449,142 of NC_133209.1, forward strand.
TTAAAGTTCTGTAAGCTTATATCAAACCTGATACTAGGTCAGATCGTTGACTCAAATCCTACAAACGTGCATAAACTTGCCGCATAAACTGTCAGCGTGAACTGTGCAAGACATCATGAAATACAGACATCAAATACAATAATTACTTAGGCTTACCATTCGAGATTCAGTTCCCGAAAGCTATCAAGGGAGGCCACAGTTGCTTGTGACTTTTAAACCCTCTTACGCATTAAGCAAGGTGAAAAACGAAAACGATACCATCCGAAATCGAATTACCGAATTTTGACAAGCGACGCATTTCTCAACGAAAACCCAGTAAACAAACCAGCCATGAATAACAGAAGACTCTTGATAGCAGCTGTATTTCATTTTGTACATCCAGAGGAAAAAGACAGTTAAAAACATCAGAAGTTGACACAAAACTCTGTCAGCTTCAGCTGTCAAAGTAAACTACTTTCAAGATGCTGCATAATTTTTCCGCATGAACTCACCTGTCATATTTTGACCAATCAGAGTATAAAAATTGCACGTAGAGCGTGACCAACGCGTGACCATGGTAAGATAAGGTCTTCTCCGCCTGTACTTTTAAAAAAACTGGATAAATTTTCGCTTCCGTGGTCAGTTTGAAATCAAAATCCTAATAGTGCGGGGCCATAGTGACATAAACACAACATATTTGATATGAATCCTTGGAAAAAATAAACTTGAGCCTGCGATCATTTGAAACTGGTAATTTGTCAGCGGATAACTTTAAAAAATACGCGACCTCGATGAGTCGACACTTGAGCCCGCGGTACGGTCAGGTGATACTGGTCAGCGGATGTCCTGTTTTGATAGCTGTCAATTGATTACAACATTGATGTGCAGCCTGTGCAATCAGTTTTCCCTTAGGCTCCCAAACTAGCTCAAAGTGTGAGAGTAAACATTGGTTTTCCTGTGGTGCGGACGGACGGGCGGTCGGTGTACGGTCACGTGATTACCAAATTTTCTGGGATGGGTAGATTTACTTAGCAATTTATCAACTTGGAAACAGTGCCACGATGTAAGTGTAGAAATCTTGGATTGAGTAAATAACAAGTATGAAATGAACATTCTTGTTTTACATTGTTTGGTCAAGCGCGTGATAATTAGGACAAGTATATTTGTTACAACACAGATGTTAAAAAATACACAGGTATTCCTGGATTTTTGCGTGATGTAAAAGGTGCTTAGAATGTCTTTACAGAACTGTCTATTTTTTGAATTGATTCATAGCGTTCTATTTTTCAAAGTAAGAAATTATTGCGGTATAGTAGCCTATATGTACGTGGCCCATGCGAAGAACTTGGCAATGTTTCCGCTTCTTTAAAAACCCTTTTTTGTGACTACCGGGGATTTTGTATTTGAACTTTGTTTCGGATCCTCGAGGTCAGAGAAGCCTCTCAACAAAAGTCATTAGCTGGTCTCGACAATACCACAACTGACGGATCTGCCGTTTTTGAAAAAATCAAGCAAATTGTGGACGACCTTGACCAGATTGGTCAAGAAGAAGGTTGGTCGAAGGACATAAAGAAGTCGCTTCAGAATGGCAAGCAATATTTGAAAACGAAATACCGTGAACATTGCTAACAAGGAGAGAGCACATGCCCCGACCATTGTGTCAAGTTTGCCCTTAGTGACCCCAGTGATGCATCCTCGGAGACCCAGGGGCAGATAGTGGGGGCGAGAGAAAGTCTAAACGGGCGGGAAAATATGACACGAAGAAAAGTAAAGAACGGCGAGAAGAGCCCCTGGGGACAATGTCTTATCAAACCAATTCCAAACTCTCGCAGTCGTTCTGGCTTCTGATTGGTGCCAGAAAACTTTTGTGTTTTTCTGCCCAATCAGAAGGCAGAACGGCGGCGACCGTTTGGAACTGGTCTGGTAAGACATTGTCCCCAGGGGCTCTTCTCGCCGTTCTTTTCTTTTCTTCGTGTCACATTTTCCTGCCCGTTTAGACTTTCCCTCGCCCCCACTATCTGCCCCTGGGTCTCCGAGGATGCTAATGATGAGGACCTTCAGGAGAAATGTGAGCATGAACATGAGATACCGCGACAAACAGAGTGATTGGTTTTGAAAAGGGGCCTGAGCTAGCACATCAGTAGCGTGATATCGCGTGAACGTTCGACCGGAGAACTCCAAGTTATTTCTCACGCTCAATTATTTGATCAATGCACCCAAGATTGGTTCGCGGTTGCATCAATAATTGAAGATCTTCTAACTCACGTGAAAATGAAGCAACCCGGGCTAAAAGGTGCTTTTTTTTTTTAGATCTGATGAGCCGGGTTGCTATCACAGCAACTTCTTGATTGCGGCGGTTCGTGACATTGGACAAAGGGTTGGCGTTGCAGTGGAAGCCTATGACTTTTCTGAACCTCAAAGCGGGAAGGATGTATGTGACAGGACTCTCTGTCCTCTTAAATCGTCCGTCGGAACGTACTGTTCCGAGGGTAATGATATTCTGTCTGCGTCTGACATGAGAGATGCTCTTCAGAAACATCCTGTCAGAGCAACTTCTGCTTCAGTGAATATGGTAGACGAATCGAAGAAGAGCCTTCAAGTGAAGAAAATTGATCATTTAAGCGGTTTCCACAATTTCACATTTGAGAGCTCAGGAATACGAGCAAGACGAGCCTATAAAATTGGTCGAGGAAAGCTTTTCCTTATGACACGTTGAATTTAAAACACCAAGAGGCGACTGGCCTTATGACAAAAGACGCTGATAAAACATTTTTTAAGCCAATTAAAGAAAGACGTCTCAAGACTAAGAAGCCTAAGGATGTACAATTGCCCAGTGGTACAAATGCGGAAAAAGATACAGCTCTCTTTGAATGTGTATTTCCAGGTTGTACGCAGGTGTTTGAGTTCTTCTCAGATCTAGAACAGCACCTTGACGTAAGGAAGCACACCAGCAATCAAGAAACGATGAAGAATACAGAAAAACTAATAGGCTAACAAGTTTTCAAAAGACTCCCAATGCCAATCCCTTCTTGTCCATTCGTGTCTTCTTTTGTATTTGTTGTGTTATTAATACCTTCTTTAAATGTTTTGAGCGATTATTTTTTGGTTTGTCAATTTGGTGGCGGTTTCTACTGTTTGAATAATGATAAAAGTCGTGACACAGCTCCTTTAATGGCAAGGTAGTCGCTTTAAAAGGATGTTTAATAGTTGACTCAAATAGTTTAGGGCATCCACTTACACGATTTCCACTATTATACTACTACATGAGAAATTTCTACAATTTGATTGGCTTAGAGCAGTGGTATTTCAGCTTAATTTGAAATACCTACATGTGAAAATTACAAACCTTTTGTGGGTAGTAGTATAAACAAATAATAGCATGATTTGTACGTGATATTTGGTATAAATACCACTAGTGATATTTCAAAATTGACTCAAATTTCACTCGCCTAACGGCTCGTGAAATTACGTATAGCAATTTTGAAATATCACTCGTGGTATTTATGCCAAATATAACTACTAATCATGCTATTACCTATACAAACTGCGAGCATAGAAAATGGCCGCTTTAGACGAAGAGCTTCGGTGAGTCCAGTAAAAAGCCCATTATGGGGATAACCGATCCCAAACTATGAGCAAAGACAGTGACTTCTCACGTTTAACGACCTTTACGTAGACGCCGAGGACAACAAAAGAAAATTGTCACTGTTTTCTCTCCACTGGCTACGCTACGTTAATGCTTTACTCGCACCATATAGTCTTTCGCTCGTCACAAGACCATTAGCAGACAACACTGCAATTTTCTCGTGAGAATACCTTGAATAGTTTTACACTGCAGGCGCTCTTTCTTAAATGAATGGCAAAAATTGAGGAAGAGAGTACATGGCTGCTAAAGAAAGTTGATCGTACTGGAGAGGATTGAATGAGTAAAGGAGGAAATACGGCACAAAGACAGGGTTATTGTAGACAGCTCAGCAACTGATCTAAAGTAAAAATTGAAGACCTTAATTGTGAACATTATCAAACTTAAAATGTTAGTAACACAGTAAAAAACACTTTTATCAAAATAAATAAATATTAAGTGAATAAATAAACAATGATCTTAATAAATTTATTATTAAGTTCTCAATTTTATAATTCAAGAACAATCCGTATTATGAATTGAATTTTTCGGCTGTCAAACAAACAATCACAGTTTTTTTTTTTTTCAAATGATATTTCTTTCCTTTAACTGATAAAATTATTGAAATAATTTCGCCCTATCTTTTCTTAAAATACTGACCTTATAATAACACCTTCACCTATTTATTTTTTCCACTTTTTTTTCCTTTTTTTAACCAACCAATTTTAAACTATGAAAAGTATCCCTTCCTTCGGCTAAGGCTGCAATTGTAGTTTGGGATGTCTATGTATTTTTGATTTTCCATAAAGTCCATTTATTTGAGCAGAACGCCCACCTTCGAAGGTAGGAGTGTTAAACTATGGGTTGGAATATTAACATTCCTTTTTTACGCAGCTGAGCGAAGAATGCAATATTCCGTATACATAATGCAAAAAAAGATCATTTACATCAAAGTCGCAAAAAGCAAGGGTCACATTTAGCCCGGTCCAAATTAACTAATAAAATTTCACTGTTTGAGCCGGGAAGTGCCTCGCTTTCCAGGTTCGAGTTTGAGCCAAAGGGGAGTGAAATAAGTTCAAGTTGGCGAAGAGTAAGAGTCAATTACGAGCCGTCTTCCACTGTAGTAGAAACTATCTCACCGAAAAACAAACACTTCAGTTGCAATATTTGTGCTATTATTTTTTATCTATTATATACTGCCACGGCTGGCTATCTAGCTCATTTTGTTCATAATGCCAGTTACGCTTTCTTGTGCGCTATGGAAATTAAACCACAAAACAACATTTTCCTGTCCAACAAATATACTTTCCAAACTATTATACAAAACGTTACAAACACTTAGAGTGAACTTTGAAAAACTACTAGGCTAACAAGTTTTCAAAAACTCCCAATGCCAATCACTTTTTGTCCATTCGTACCTTCTTTTGCATTTGCTGTGTTATTATTTATCCTAATGGCTACGCCACGTTAATGTTTCACCAGCACCATGCGGGTTTTCGCTGCATTAGCAGTCTTGTATAGTCTTACATTGCAGGTGCTCTTTCTTAAATGAATGGCAAAAATTTAGAAAGAGAGTACATCGCTGCTAAGGAGAGATGATGGCAATGGACTGGATTGAATAAATAAAGAAGAAAATACGGGCGCAAAGACAGGGCCATTGTAGACAGCTAAGCGTGTATCTCGAGCAACTGATCTAAAGTAAAAACTGAAGACGTGTGAACATTATCAAACTTAAAGTGTAATTCATACAGTAAAAAAAAAAACATTTCGTTTTCCAAAAAAAAAATTAAGTGAACAAATAAACATTGATTTTAAAAAATGTACTATTAGGCTCTTTTATAATACAAGCAAAGAGTATGAAACTTAATTACATGAACAACCGAATTATGACTGGAATTTTCCGGCTGCCAAACATAAACAATCATAGTTTTACAATTTAAAAATTTCAAATAACACTTCTTTACCATTACTGGTTACCCCTCCCCCAACCCCCCAACCTCCCCTTTCTTAAAACACCGACCTTTACAATAACACCTTTACTTATTTAATTTGTCTGTTTTTTATAATTCTATTTGTTTTCCTTTTCTTTACCAAACATTTTTAAACTTTGAAAAACATTCCCTTCTTTCGGGTAAGGCTACAATTGCAGCTTTGGACGTCTGTGTTTTTTCTAGATTTTCCATAAGTCTATCCACTTGAGCTGAAAATAGGCGTGTTCAACCATCACGAATATGGATTTTTTTTACCTTTTAGCCAGATTGAAATATTAACATTCCTCTGCTAGGCAACGAAAAATGCAATATTCCGCATACATAACTTAAAATAGATCATTTACAACAAACCCTCAAAAAGGAAGGTTCGCATCTAATCCGATACAAATTAACTGATAAATTTTCACTATTCAAGCCGCCAAGTGCCTCGCTTTCCAACTTGCCCTGGTCTTTTGAAATCTCTTCTAACACTGGCTGGGATGGAACCAGGGAGGGGAGAGAGCGGCGGTGGCTCAGGGATGCTGTCCAATAACTTCCGCTTTGCGTGTCTCGACTTGGCGCTTGAGTTGGTGTTCGTTACAGACAAAGATAAAGGCTCTGTGAAGCTTGGTTGCCCAAAATGGGCTTCTTCAGCATCTGCACTTGAGCAATTTTCCTGGATGGAGAGTCTAGGTCAGTAATTTTGGAGTTAGTTTGATATACCCTTTTAAAAAACTGGACTATGCATATTTAATTTCCGCTCTTTGATTCACTCGATGCAACAGGGTCATGAACTCGTCTTAGATTGAGCTCAAAATTTGAGCTGTTTGCATTCATTCACGATCGTGAAGCCACTCGTCAAAATACAATTGCAGCCTATTTAGCCGACAAAGACCAGCTTGGGCCGTTTAACCGACAAAGATCATCTTCGAGTCACTAGCTTTACAGGCTAGAAATTCATCCATCAGGGCTATCCAGTGAAATACCTCATGATCAAGCTCCTGTTCTCGTTCAGCACAACCAGTGTAGAGAAGGTGCGATAATACAAATGTGGCCGTTTAATATGGCAGCCTGATTATGCTTTTACTAAAACAAATACTTTACTCGCGCTTATGAACATAAAATGATGATATTGTGCAGCGCGCTCTCCTAGAATAATGTTTGTATTTAACTAAGATAAAATAGCCTACACCCATATCAATTAATTTGATATGTACTGAAGGCGACGGGTAATGCACATCCCTCTTCACGCCCGATGGTCTTACGAGGTTCTTTTACATTACTGATACTTGTAACAAAGAAAAAAGGCCACATTTTTCGGCCATTAACTGTAAAAGACAAAGTTTCAGAATAGTTTGGCAATTTCTGGGGTTTCTGCTCAGACATTGAGACATTGCTCGTTCAGAACGATAACAGATTTAAAGCCGGTTACGAGCATAATGTGAGCTTTACAAGCTCTGTTGGAAAAAGGTAAAATATAACGTCATTTGCCAGTTATACTTTTTTTTTTCTGACTTCAATATTGATAAGTTCCGACTGTACTTTTCCATTAATTCGCATTTTATATTTTTTTTCCTACTTTAACTGCTCGTTAAATGGCCTCCACTAGGACATGCTGAGGAAAGTCAGTCCAATTAATTGGAAAAAAATGCTCTATAACGTAATTCAGCATTTAAAATTGACGCGATTTAGGCATTGGACGCCAAGTTCTGGCTATATTATCAACTTACTACTCACTTTTTTCTTTAGAGAATCAAAGAATAAGAAAAAGGAATTTCAAAGGTTAGTTTACGGTATAGTACTTAGGAACTGCTTACTTTTTTGTTATAATGTGACGTATTTAAGGCATCAGAGGGTTTCCTCTTCGTATGCTTTGCTTGCTCCATCTCGGAAGAACACATATGTGTTGCTTTTCCATACATGCGCACGGTAGTAACTTGTACATCACTATGAAACTGAGATTTGTGAAAATCCCATGAAAATCAATTGAAAATACCATGAACATCATTTGATAGCCAATGAATCTTGCAAAATAATTTTTCATGACCTCATCTGAGCCCATTAACTTTTCGTGAAAAAAAAAAAGTTAAAGGTGTTTCATGGACCATGAATTACTGCGCTTTTCACAAATATGCGAACGCTACAGTTCAAAAGGCGCCTTCACAATTGCGTTTTTCGCTGCCGTCAATCATAATTACGATCACAAGCAACGAACCTTGAAACACAGAAACACACAAAACGGATCGAACACGTACAGTATTTGAGATGTTAGCTTTAATCTGTTACCATGCTTCGCTACATATCGTACCTCACTGTACGCTGTAAAGACTGGTCCATCTTCCTCTTTACTGCGCTTTTCACAAACATGCGAATTCTAAAGTTCAAAAGCCACCTTCACAATTGCGTTTTTCGCTGCCGTCAATCATAATTACGATCACAAGCAACGAACCTGGAAACACAGAAACACACAAAACGGATCGAAATCCACCAATCACAAATCACAAACCTTGACCTTTTGAACCCGTTAAAGTAAAGTTTTGTTGCCTAAGAGGTCCGTTAAGATGATTGACGACAGCGAAAAACGCAATCGTCAGTTGGCTTTTGAACTTCAGAATTTGCATGTTTGTGAAAAGCGCAGTAATGTAGCTGACGAGCTTTATCCCTGTAAAACTATTACAGCACTGTAAATTCCCCAAAAACTCGCCTTGAAGTGATGGCTGTTGATTACTCGATCAAAGTTCGATTGGTTTTTTAGCGCTCACGCTGTAAAAATGGTCAGCAGTGATGTTCGAATTACAGGCGCGGTCGCAAGGCAAACCGGTTTGAGGGCATCCTCGGAGACCCAGGGGCAGATAGTGGGGCGAGGGAAATTCTAAACAGGCGGAAAAATATGGCGCGAAGAAAAGTAAAGAACGCCTGTTTAGACTTTCCTTATCTGCCCCTGGGTCTCCGAGGATGGTTTGAGGGCGGTTCAAATTGAAACTAACGGCTTGGCTAGTGTTGGGTTTTGTTAGCTCTCATTGTAATTTTAGGAAGAATCTGTTTCAAAACATCTTTTAACCTTTAGTGCAAAAGTTTAAGAAACGTCATTTGTTGCGCGACTGTGAGGAAGCATAATCGATCGCTTTTTTTGTGTAACATATAACGAAAACTTCGCACCGCTGATATCAGATCATCGGCTGAATTCGGGAAACGATTTTAGGTGAGTTTTGTTTTTAGATTACTTGCTACTAAAGCGGAATAATCATAGTTTCGTTGTTTTGTGCTGGGGCACAGTCAGACAGAGCCGCGATTACAGTTCAAGTTGATCATGATGTAATAAGAAATATAAGCTTTGCGGAACACAATGTGACAGAAGCTGTGCATGGTCTTTGTTAAGTTTATTTTTAGCCATTCACTTTTACCGAAATGATGTTTGATGGGCATGACGATCCTTTTTTCAAGCGACAATCAGTTTCTTCGACGAACGGATTCACTCGGGAAAAGCCATACAAGGGTCATGACCTTGATCAGAACAGAAATGAAAGAAGTAAACAATATTATTTAGACACCGGATGTGCATGTGACCAAAATGAAAGTCTTGTTTGACACAAAAAGTCTCGCTATTCTAACCTTGAAATTGTTATGCATCAGTCAATTCCAGCTGCGCCCAGAGTTATATGTTATGAATAGTTTTATAAATATGAAAGGATGCTTTTCTAATAATATCAACAGAAATTGGATTCAATGACCAAAAACGTTGATTCACTTTGATAGCTCCAGATTTCGCTATGTAATTCTGGCTTGATAAGCAATGAAGAAATGCATGCATAAATCAAGAACATGCCTTTACGTGGCCTTTGAGCCAATCTGTTTTCTTTCCCAGTAAAATCCTCTGTGTAGTTATATTCTAATAGGAAACCACGTGCGTGTCTAAAGCTCGGGAATGGCCGCGGGGTTGGCAAATGCCCGGCCCCCGAGCAGCACAAAATTTGGAAATGCCCCACCTCCAGGACTGACAAGGCGGGCAAATGCCCCGCAGTAGCCCCGGGGGGTGGGGGGGGGGGGGGGTGCTGGGCGCATTTGGAATTGACTGATCCATTACTTGGTTGTTCTGATCATTAAGCACTAGAGCATATTATTTTCCCTCAAAGTAGGGGAATCTTTTTTTTTAATAGGGGAAGAAGTTGATCTTTGTCTGCACTACTGTAGCTGGTTTAGCTAGGGTAGAAACGTTGAAATACAGTGTGCTATACATGTATATGGTTGGCTCTACTGATGGAACTGTTCAAAATTCATTTCAACAAACCTGACAACAGTAAAACAGTAGTCAAATATAATTACATGTATGTATTAAAGCAGATTGTTTACAATCCTGCCAGGGTAAAGATATAAGATTCTGCAAGCAGAATACTGCAATGCTGATCGTACTACGTGAAAATTAACTCTGCAGGACATCAAGACAACACCGAAAGAACTCAAAACAGAGCAAATTGTAGCCATAAACAGCTGTTTCGCCCTCTTTGGGGCTCGTCAGTATGGCGTAACAACACAGAAAACTCTGGTGAAAAATATCTGTGCACTCTGATTTAAGCCCTGACCTTGAACTCTCAACACCCACAGAATCACGCCTTACCACGTGTCTTCTGGGGGGCAAGAGTCCAAGTGTCAAGTTGATGTCTCATAGAGGAAATAAAAAAATTGGCCAAAACCAACCTATAGAACATGGACAAAACCATGCAAAATTTATGGCATATCGGATCTGTAAAAGATCTACGGCCCCAGAGTACATAAAGTTAATGCCAGGGATGTAGCCTATGTACAGGCGCCCCCTCTCCTCAGTAAAAGTCAGAGAAGGGGCGTCTGTGATTCACCATTGGTAATCGTGTATGGAGGCCACGTAATTTTTCCTGGAATATGTAGAAAATGATTTGATTGGCTGTTATTTGTAGATCACTACAGTGTGTACATCATGTAATTGAGGGATTTTGATTGGCTTTAGGGCCTGTCATCAAAACTCAAGCAAAACAATAATGCTAAGGTCACGTTTCACACTATCATGAGCTCATGAGTCATGTCTGAGTTGTCAACACTTTATTTCAAACTAATGACTTTCCGTATCCAGTGGGAAGGCTTGCATAAGAACATGGATCTTTTCCTGCAATATGGGCTTGTAAGAACATTTTTCTTCCTCGGTATAGAGTAATCCTATTTTAAAAATGTTTCTCTCTCTCTCTCTCTCAGTTTCTCGATGGAAATAAGATGCATGCACCGACATTTTGAGAACTAGAATGACATGAAACATGAGCCATGGAAATTTTGGTCAGCGGAAACTGTTTTTTTTTTTTAATTTATGCAAAGTTATTCCCATACACGATTAGCTACAGTGAATCACAGACACCCCTTCTCTGATTTTTACTAAGGGGAGGGGGTGGTCAGTGCACAGGCTAGCAGGGATGTCGTTAAGAGCCGGCTGCCGGCTAGTTCAACCAGCTGAAAAAGAGCTTACCACCAGCTGAATTTGCAAACCAAAACAAAGACATAGGGGAATTTTAGAGATCGATGCAGTAGACCAAAAAAGCCAGCTTGACTTCTAACAAAGCCTGCTTATCCATATATTTCATTAATGAATCGACTATTTTAAAAATGATATCCTTTTGTGTGGTTTGCATCATTAAAACCGTTGCTAAATGTTATTTAATTATTTATTAAATATTCTATAGGAAAATTCATTACCTGACGAGGGAATTCCACGTTAAATTGCACGCGAAAACCGATATCTCGATGAGTGCGATATCGGTTTTCAAGTACAATTTAACGTGGAATTCACGAGTCAGGTAATATTTTCCCTGAATCGCATAACTAAATAAAAATCAGAAAAAAAAAGAAAACGGCAATAATATTGTTTGTTTTTTCCTGAGCGCGCGCTCCAGAAAGCCATTTCAAAGTCAACTGTCAGAACTGTCATTGCGTTAGAGAATAGGAAGCGAGGTCAGTCGTACACGTTTGAACCTTCGACACGTTTTTTTTGTACCTTGTGCTTGTTTTTACATTTGTTTTCAAACTTTTTTACATGTGACAAGCTTCACACTAATCTTAAGGATAAATGGAGGTATTTCACGGAATTTACAAGCCGTTTATCTATAACATCTTTTTTCAAATTGGTCATTTGCTCGAGAAGGAAAATAATTTACACCTTTTACCTCTTCGGCGGCAAAACTGAAAGAAATGAAGTGTCCAAGCGAAAGCACTGAAAGTTCAGGGGCACCCAACGTCAATTTTCGGAAAATATCTGTTCGGAAGACAATTTGAGATCTAGAATTTTCGGAACATATGTTGTAAAATTTCTTGCTTGCCTGCCTCTCCTAGGATTTTCGAACATCTAAAAAATGGAATAATTGCCCATTTTTAACGGATTTTTACCCTAAAAACGCCAGCTAGAATTTTCGGGAGCCTTTTTTCCGGCTGAAATTTTCGAAAGGATATGTTTTGATCCCTAGAATTTTCGGATCACTAGACTTTCAGCTAGGAAATCCGAACAGATGAAAAATTTCTAGGGGATAATAGTATGCCTATATCTACCGTTTAAATACTAAAAAACGTTTAACAATGCTATGTTTAAGTGGTTTTGAACTATATTCTCGTTGGGTGCCCCTGAAAGTTTAACGTCGTTATTGATATAAGGTAAGTACATAGAAATGTTTTAGAAATGCTGTTCAAGTTCAGCTCTGTTTTGTACTTTTCTAAGTATCACGATTCAGGACTATTGCAAGCGGCGTACTCTTTTTCGTGTTTTCAGGGGCCATGTCGTCTTTGACGGTATTTATTTCTTCTTCTGTATGTGTGACAATCGACCCCAGCACTTCCTCCGTTGTCGCTTCTCCGTTTTCTTTGGTTGAACTTTGGCTTGCCATTTTCTGGGCCGTGTTCACAAGATTTTCTTGTTTTCTCGTTGTGGCGAGTGAGCGAGCGAAAGAGGTTTTTTACGCCTCTTCGACAATTTGTAGTCCAGTTCAAAACAAAGAAGAACCTCCGGCTCACTATTAAAAATGCTTTTGTTTGTTTTTAACTCTTCCAAAGGTGACAATGGTTTTGAAAACATTTTAAAATGAAATTGTAGAAAACCTTTTTTTGCGGTTGTTGTGTTAGAATTTGACGATAGTTGTTACGTAGATGCGAAACAATATCGGCTTAGCCTCGTTTTCAACTCGCAATTCCACACTAAATACCTCGCTTCGTTAACCAATCAGAATGCGAGATTTTACTCAATTATGCGATTCTACATGAAATCTTGACATGTATTCTGTTGTTAATTTTGTTTAGATGTTGCTGTATTTCAATATTTATTGTACTTACAAGATGGATCTGATGGCTGAGGCAACAACAGTGACCAAAGATAAGATTTACATTGTTTTGTTATTGTACCACAACAACTTTAGTTTTCACTTAAATGATTTGTCTTGTACAGCTGTTCATTTGCTATTAGCTAAAATAAACATCTGTAATGGCCTTGAAAATGAGCTTTTTTATTTCACTGAAACTTGTCCAAACTAAATAGGATGGAACCCTTGAAATCTGTTGTGCATTTTCAATGGTGAAATTTGGAATGTCATGTTTGCAGCCTGGAAAGGAGATGCAGTACTACTTGTATGTACATGTATTCCAGATGAATTTTGTATTGCATTGACACTTTTTTTGTCATTAATGGCCTTATTTACACTGTAGTACACCATACTTAAGTGCAGTCATGTTAAAATGCAGACTGCAGACTGTGCAAACTGAAGATTTTTTTTTTAAATAAGCCCTTAGAATAGTAATTAGGGTGAAGCACTGACTCGAAAAACGGTTAGCTTTTATTTAGGGTTAGGGTTGTTGCTACAAGCATATAGCTTCAAATTACCAGCCAAGAAATCCTCAGTGATGTATTTGATTTAACAGTCGAGAATAATTTAAGACTAAATTTTCATGGTGGCCATGTCTCTGTCTTTCCTATGAAAAGTAAGCCAGGGGTATAATTCTTGGGTAGTGAAAATGTCATCAAAAGCCATTTCATTTTTCATGAACCATTAATATTCAACCGTTCACGGAAAACTCATGGTTTTTTTATGGGGCATGAATTTAAAAACCCCCATGAAAACCCCATAAATTATGAGACCATGAAAAATAGCTTTTCAATTCATGGCTTGTTAATGATAATGAAAAAGCCATGAAAAAAACATGGTCGGCTTCATTTTATTTCATGGCATTTTCCTGTTTTTTTTTTTTGTTTGTTAGAGTTTTTTCATGGTTTTTTCATGAGATTCTCATGCCATATTCATGGTATTTTTTCGTGAAAAACCCATGAAAATTCCCCATTAAAATCCCCTGAAAAAACAATATAAAACATGTGAATTTACCATGAAAAATTTCTCTGGATTTTCATGGGTTTTTATTTCATCCGCTGATGGAGACATGCGTTGCGGGCGTAAGATAGTCGTTAACGTCCCCTGAACATTGGCCATGAAGAGATCTAATTCCTGAAACGGTTGAAAAAAGAGTAGGTTAAGCCTGAAAGTCCCAAGAGAGACCAACATCAATTTTCTCCCAACATGTTTCATACATCACCAAGAGAAAAGGTTGTGTTCAAGGGGAAAATACTTTGATCTGTTATCAAATTCTCTCAAGTAATTCTTTAAGGAAATGTCAACTGATTTTGAATGTATATTATTTTGCATTCATTCTATTTCAATTGCAGAGCATAAGTTAACGCTATGCAATGTTTAAGCCAGGCTGAAATTGATGCAGGGCGAAGTTCCACAAACTGTGGAAAATAGGAACAATGTACGATTTTGCATTCATTCAATTTCAATTGCAGAGCATAAGTTAACGCTATGCAATGTTTAAGCCAGGCTGACATTAATGCAGAGCGAAGTTCCACAAACTTTGGAAAATAGGAACAATGTACGAACTGGTATCTTATACTGTAGATTGTCCAATGCAGCACGCAAGTGCGGTTCTCGTGGTTTAAGAGTTAGGAACGACAGTTCACCAATGACAAGGATGGGCATTGAAGCCGATCATCTGATCTGACAGTTAGGTTGCTGAAACAGATGAAGTTGCGAGGCTTGACCAGATCGTCAACGGCCACCGCCTGTGGAAAAAATATACCATGGTACGAGCGAGTAAGGTTCACAGCATTTTTTATTTAATTTATTTACGTACTTATTTATAAAGGGGAGCCTTGTTGGGTGGGAAGGATATAAGGGATTGGTTGGGAGAAGGGGAGAAAAGGTTCGTGGGCGTTGAGAGAGGCTGATTTCAATTTCACCATACATAATAGACCTTTTCCGCATTCCTGTTAACAAAGGCACCAACTCGAGGCTAGGGTGGACAAAATACAGTGATTTGTATGAAATCGTCCACCCGAGCTTCGTCCTCATTTCTTTTTGTTTGCTCACTGGAGCGTAATGTGGGAAACGTCTGTTATGCCAAACGAACGGTAGTTTATAATCACTTAATTTATTTTCACTCAAGGGAACTTAAATAACCATTTTTTTATTTATTTATTTTTTTAATGTCTATTGGAATTTCGACATAGCTTCGAAGTAAATAAAGCGAGAATCCTGATTGCAGTAAACAAATAAAAATAGACTTAAACGACTTTTTTCTTTCCGCTGCATCTTTTTGAAAACAGTACCACAGGAAGAAACTGTAAGTCAGTACCTTAAGTCCTCCCCCAGAACTTTATTGCCGCTAAATTCATCTCATCGTCGGATATATACGCGGTCTGTACACTACAACAAAACACAAAAACAAAACCAGTAAATACTTCAAGTGGAAGTGGTGTTCATGGTCGAGTAGTTCCATCACATTTTCTCCTGGTTTGTTCTAGGTTTTTCTTTTGTGCCAAGTGTAGTGGAGGGGGACAGGGGGGGCGGGAGCCCGGGAGAACAGGAGGCGGGAGGGGTACGGGAGACGGGAGAAGAAAGGGCGGGAAGCGGGATCTCTGTGATGGCGGGAAGCGGGAGAGAAATTCCAAAAGGCAAGCTTTGGTTAATTGTTACTGCTCATCATCCAGTCAAAGAAACGAACCCAACAACGTTTCTTGACTTCCATTTAACGTTCTCCGAGGCCCTAAATCAAAATTTTAATGCGAGAAAAGTCAAAAAACGTAAAATCGCACTCGGGATAGAAACAAGAGCATTACTTCCGGTGAAATTGGAAACCTTTCCAAGTCGGTTACATCATAGGTTACGAGTCCTCATGAATGAGGTGGCGTGACACATGTACACGTCGGGGACACCTAGTACAGAAGCATAAACCACAGGAAATGATTACTCAGTATGCATGTAACAAACCTGCTTCATGACCTCTAAATATAAGACTTAGTGCGGCAAAAACAAGATTTACTCAGTCAAAGTTTAGAATGCTACACATCTTGCACTGTGTAGTGCTAGTAACCTTTGCGCGAGAGAAAAAAGAAGAGAACCACTGTTCAAGCAGTCTCTCAAGGTCACGTTTCACATTATCACGAGCTTGTGAGTCGTGTTTGGCCTGTCAACGCTTATAACGTCTCGTTGAAGTCAGTTTTTATAGCTTACGACTACTTACGAAAAATAACGAAAACTAACCGCGGTGGATATGCAATTAGTACAATTAGACGATGGGAACTAGACAGGAGTACTGAACTCTACCGTAACGTTTGGCCCTTCGACTTCATTTTGGCATGATCCCCGTAATTTCGGGATTCCTAAATGCATGTTAATGCATCTTTGATAACTGCAATAGCTATTACACTGCAGGGACCGCGGAGTAAGGTGAAAAGTGGGAGGGCTGACAATTGAAAATAATTTTTTCATATTGAAAATCAAAAAAAGGAATAAAATCATAGCATTTGATTTGTTTCTGTCGCGTGACTTTGCATACTTTATCCAGTATTTGTTGCTCTTTATAGGTCGGCATTAGTGAAGATACCGAAATTCTTCATACGATTTTCATTCCGTCCAGCAAATGTGTTTGCGATCTGAATCACGTCCAAGCTTTCCGTTAATTTCTTATGACAATTAAGTACTGTCAAGTTGCTGAATCGCTGCTGTTTCATGTTCGATCTCAGCCATGTCTTTCAGATTCAATGCAAGAAAAGACGCGATTACAATTTTAGTATAGAAAATACTACACTGAAGTGATCTGAAAAATTTCTAACTATGGCCGTTCACTGTTCAAGTCATGTAATTCTTATTGCCATCGAATATTTCAATGATTCGAAAGGAGAAAGACAAAATATAAAACTTTTATCAACTCAAAACAATTACTCACCTTCGTTTGGCTTGAAAAAGCTAGTAAGTTTCTTCATTTCGTCTGATAAAACTGATAAAAAACTCTGCCGGAGCTGGAAGTACAAAACACGCTGCCGAACAAAGCGAAGGGGTGGCCAAGGCATGGCGTTTGATCAAGGGGCAAGTCGGCCCTAGGGCACAATTACCGCGACAACCACAGGAGCCCCACAAAATGCCTGGCGTTTTAAATTAAAGAAAATACAGAGAATATAGCAGAATATAGACGGAAAAAACTTGTTTCAAGTCTTTTTCTAATTTTAATTATTTTTCTTTTTAGCGCAAAAAGTGGGGGCGGGGACGCAAAAAAGTGGTGGGGCCGCGGCCCTACCAGCCCCTCCCCCTCCGCGGTCCCTGCACTGCACAGTGGACTGAGACTATTGTCGCCGTAGTGGGATGTCAGAATCGGTGGTCAAACCTAGATAACCAGGTTAGTGAAAACTCAGTTTAACTAAGAAAACTGACTTGTAACAATTTTCATCTTTGGCAAATTACCCTACAGCTTTAACACTAAACCCGGGCTTCTGATCTTTTTAATTTATATGATGACGGGAAAAATACAGTAAAGGGCGGGAGTCGGGAGACAAAGGAACAAAAAGGTATGGGAGGCGGGAGAACGGGGTACGGGAAGCGGGAGGTTGTCACCCCCCTGTCCCCCCCCCCCCCCCCCCCCAGTGTAAAACCTAAGAGTTGTCAATAGCATCAGTCCCTGTCTTTTTTGTTTATTATTTTTTTGAATGACTCGATTCAGGAAATTTTAGTAATCACGTCGGCTACAATGCAAGTGGGCATATCTGTATGCCAATTTCTGTGTTCTCTGCAGTGTGACTTTTAAACCTGATAATACACTCCTGCTCGTTTTTTAAACAGTACTTCCCGGGTAATTTTACTTACATTTCTCTAACAGAGTCAAATTAAACGTAACAATATTGTGAAAAAATAATGATAATGATGAGGAGGAGGACCATTATGATGGTGATGATGAAAATGACGACCACGGTGCTGTTGATTATGAAAACATACTCTTAAAGAGATGACCAAGGACTACTTTGTATCTGCGATTGCTTGCATACCTTAAGTTGGAAAAAAAGGAAAGGGGAGTACAGAAAACAACCACTCCAACAATGTCCACTTCTGAATACAGCTGGGACGAACAACTACGCAGCTGATCAAAAGAACAGGCCTGCAAGAAAAACGATGACAACAGGTCAACTCTCTATAAGTTGGACACTTCTCTAAGGTCCCTTCAACACGTATCTGGATATTTTTGAATCCGCAAATTTTTCTCTCCGGGTTAAAAAATTTCCACGTCCACACACAGCGTATTCAAATTGAACTTTCTCGTCCACAAGTACGCGGATTCACTCTCATTTCGTCAGCTGATCTGAAAAGTGAAAAAAACAAAAACAAAAAAACGTTTACGCTGACAAAACTGTCCCATGAAGCATTAGTTTGCGTTCTTTATTGGCATACAATTCGTCGATCCGTCCGACATGGAAAGAAGCCTGAGAATGTCCGCGCCACCGCTTGGCATAATTGAACTGAACAGTAATATTAGCTAGGTTTAACTGCACACAAGTTATAAGACTTGAAACTGAGGTTTTAGAAGTAAATAGGCGAAAACATTGCGCTCGGCACCATCTTGAATATTCACGGTAAAGAGCCTGCCTCGATCTAGTTACGTGACTGGATGAAAAAAAAATATATCGGGATTTACCGTGCACACGATTTCTAATTCATAGCTCATTGAAAAATTTCCACTCTGGGGAGCGGATTCAAAAAGTTGCGGATTCGTATGCCGGATTAACCGGATACTTGTGGACAGAAGCCTAAAAAGTTGTAGATTAAAAAATATCCGTATACGCATGGACGAGGCCTATGGTGAACAGGGATGGCTGGTCCCTGGTTGATTTAACCCTTTCACAGCCGAAAGCGGCCAAAGTGAAATTTCAAGAACATTTGCAATTTTATTTTGGTAAAATGCTGTAAAATAAATAGCACATTGTGAAAGTACTGGAAAAGAGGTTTCATTTGAATGGTCACCCCTCAGGATTTCGTCCACAGATTCACAAGTCAGAACCAGTTTACGAGACTCCTTCTTTTATCCTGGCAGTGAAAGGGTTAAAGGCAAGATCAACTTGAAAAAAACAAACAAACAAACAAACTACTCGTCCACTAGCTTGCCCAGGCGAAATAAAGAGTTCATACCTGGCGGGCGAAGTAACCAGTCGTCACATTCGCGTCAATAGGTAGTTCTTCATAGTCGTCCTAGATGCAGTTAACTTGAATGAATCATACCCAATATTAGTACTGTTAAATGACCGATTTTAAATCAAAACAATGCAAGAATTGATGGAATCAAATGACCGGCTCCAGAGGTTCCCCGAATCCCCCTTCTAACCCTCATTCACAAACAACAACAACAACAACTACAATTCAGAATAACAAAAGGGAAAAATAAAGAACGAAAAGACTTAATTGACTCTACAATGCGAAGAGAGGATAACATTTCTAATAACATTGCCTTTAGAAAAGAAATTGAGAACGAAAATTAGCAATAGCAATAAATGACGTTTCAATGACTCCATGTCATCATTTTCAAATGCTTTTTTTTTTTTTTTAGTTCCTTGAGTTTATTATATAGGGAGTTGCGTGCGAAAGTTTAGTTGCATGTGTTTAAAAGAGAAAAATGCAATATGAACTGTATTACCAAAAAGAAACCTAAACTGAACACCCAATCTGACTCTTTCAAAGCAAAACTTTTTGGCTGATAACTAGCACTTCTTACACTTCATATTGTATATCGCTAGGTTTACATTTCAAACCAAAATAATAGTATATACAATGACGTTTTCGATTTCTACAAAGTCATGTTATCAGTACAATATCTTAAATAGACTATCAAGTTTATTTGAGTCTTCGGAAAGTTAGGGCAACTATGAATACTTAAGGATTTTTCTGCACCCAAGTCTAATGTTTTTTTTGACTGTCGACGTACCTGTAATTCTTGGGCACCTAGTCGACACACGAGAAGAGAGGGTACGTGACAATTTATGGAGTTATATAACTTATTATGAGTATACAGTTAAAGTTGAGGGTGCGCATGATGCATATGTTTACTTAGAAGTATCACTTGTTCGTTGTATATTCACTGTAAGATATCACGTACAATAATGAATACAATAGATAACGGTTTCCCCAGGTAATGGGGAGCTTTAGTAACAACGACGAATACGGCAGCCAAAAACGTCACTTGTTGTTTTTTTATTACTTATTTATTTTATTGATTCATTTTTTACGAACTTAGAACTTTCTGCAACTTTTTCATTGACGAAAACAATTTAGACACAATAACCCGTATGGAGGTACTTTATCAAACTGGGTGCTTTTTCAGTCTGGGGAAAGTTACATTGAAAGGGAGGTAAACTAAAAATATGAAAACAAGCTAAACCAATACTACAATTATTTTTATAAGACAGTAAGGAAATCTTGCCAGATTGCTAAGGCAAGTGAAAAGTGTCATTTTTCTCAGTTTTAATCAGAAATAATACAAAACTCACAAAATAACGCGATAAGTGAGTTTAAAAAATTGGTGGAAATTAAC